>NW_020172270.1:184028-200373 GCF_003031525.2 Neophocaena asiaeorientalis asiaeorientalis | reverse complement strand
TTTTTTTTTTTTTTTTTTTTTTTTTTTTGGCTGTCTCTATTTAATAATTTTTAAAGGATATATGTCTAGATTTTCTTTCCATTTGAGACTAGGATTTATTTCTGCTGGGTAAGAAAAATGTCAAGGTACTGGCCAACGGCCTCCTCCATGAAGCTCTCTTCATCTACCCAAGACTTCATTGGTATTTCCTGCCTTTGAACTCTGCAAGGGCTGATACTCTGAGTCACGCAAACGTGTCTTCAATTATATGGTGTCATGTATGTGACTATACCTCTGTCCATGACTGTCTCTCTACTCCTTATGCCTCCATCCCTCTCCCTTGTCCAACTGCTAACTCTAGTCATTCTTAAGGCTTCGGCGTGAACATTACCACCACTATTCAAATTATTTTGTCTACCACCAGGGAAATTTTGGGGATCCTTCCTTTAGGCACTGATTATACTTTGAAAATTCCTCCATTACATTGTGCTGGAATTGTATTATTTGGGCCTCATTTTCCTACTTGCAGTGGGAATGGCACAGCTAATGATATGTTGGGGAAAGACACACACATACGCCTCAAACAAATACTTGCCCCATTCTGTCCAGGTTCTGAACATCCCCTGTGGGAAAAGAGTGTCTGTTGAAGTGCTCCTAGATGCGGTCTATTACCACCTGCTATTCGTGCTGCTGCCATCTGTATTCATCCAAAGATGTGGGGAAATCTTGCTGCACGGACACCGCTGTTGCCTCTGCTTTGTGTTAGGAAAGGGCTTCACGTATAAGGTCTCCTAACTCATTTTTCTGGAGAGGGAGAAGCATTAATGTCCACCTCTATCAGGCCTTGTCTTTTAAGTGCAATCACCCATCTGAGCACAGGCGCTTCAGAAAATCTCATCCTGACAAATAGGATCAGAATGTAATGTGCTAATCCCTCGTTCTCTCTTTACCAACTCACTGCTGCAGTGAAAACTCTCTAAACCTCAATGATAGCTATGTCTGAGGGCTCCCACCAGCACGTCTCATCCTGTCTCAGTCGCATCCTCTTCTTCCATTTCTCCTGCCACCTTCCCACATGACCCTTTTTCCTGTGTCTTGATGAGCTACTGCTTTGTGTTTGTTTCCACAACCCCCCAACCTTGCCTTTCTCCTACCTGTGGAAGTCCTGGTAATCTTTCCACCTTACCTCATCTGTGAAGTCTGTCCTGCCTAGCTGAGCTCACACTGACCCGTGGGGAACACTTCCCAGGCTCTTAGAACGAACTGTTGTATCCACAGGACATCTGCGATGACCCCCGCCTGATTGTGGGCAATATCAGCAACCACCAGCTGACCCAAGGGAGACTGGGGCACAAGCCAATGGTCTCTGCATTTTCCTGTTTGGCTGTTCAGGAGTCTCACTGGACAAAGGTACCGACCTCACTCGGTTTCCACCTTCTTGTCTTCTTTAGTAACTTTAGGAAAAGTCAGCTCGTAACTGTCTCAGATTGTTTAATCCCTGATGTCAGAAGTATTAATGATTGAAGGCGATTTCCCTCAATTTTATTATGAGAATGTTCACAAATACAGAAAGTTGAAAGAATTTTACAGTTAACACCCATTTACTCACCTAGATTCTACCGTTAACATTTTACTCTATTTGCTTTGTCGCACATATTAGGTGATCTTTTGTCACTTGCAGTACTTTGACTCAGTAGCTCTGCATACTTGCATTCTCAGTACCTACTGGGGTAAAAAGCCACTGGGGGCCAGGAAGTCACTGACAGATGTGAACAAAAGAAAAGGTGAGAAAGGTGGAACTAGATCCTTGAAAAGGTTCTAATAAATTATAAGAGTACAAAAATTCCTTTGGCATTTAGGCAGAGTTCAAGGCAATGAAGTGTTGACCTGGGAAAAATTAGAGCATTTTCTTCAGAAAATAACAATTTTCGAAGATGAATGTGTAGTTGTATTTAAAAAGGAGACTTTCCCAAATATATTTTTATTCAAGGTGTGAATAAAATCTATAGTCTATAGAATCTGCACGAACTCTCTAGGATGGACCTTTAAAAACTGAAACCACAGGGGACCTTGTGTTTTGATTGATTTTGCTTTTTAAAATGCCTCTGTTTATGTGGTTAAATACGCAACCACGAATACGTTTGTGTCGACAGTCTCTCATGATCGAGTTTGTAGATTAACTGTGGTAAATAATTTAACCCATAACTTGCTGCCCCCAGTCACCCTGTGTGTATTCAGGGCAAGCATGGTAATACTATCCTCAGCAAAACTGAACTGGGGGAGCAAAAATTGCAGGAAAAAATGCCCTACCAGGGACTTCCTACCTAGACCCAAACCAAATGTATTTGGTGTGCTTCCTGTTGCCACATGGGATTTGTCAGAAGTCAATTGTAATCTCAATATTTGGATATGGTCTGGTGAATAACAGTTGATTGAATGTCCTTATATTTCCAGACAATTCCCAACCATAAGGAACAGGAATGGGACCCTCGAAAACTAGATAAATATGCTGGGATATTTCGCTTCCGTTTCTGGCATTTTGGAGAATGGACCGAGGTGGTGATTGATGACTTGCTGCCCACCATCAATGGAGATCTCGTTTTCTCCTTCTCCACCTCCATGAATGAGTTTTGGAATGCTCTGTTGGAAAAAGCTTATGCCAAGTAAGGAGGGGGGCTGGCTAGTCAGTGGTCAGGCTACACAAGGAAAGGAAGGTCACATTCGTCCTTGGGAACTCATGCTCTCCCAGCTTAGCCTTGGGCTTTAAATTGGGTAGGATATCAATCAGATCCAAGGCATTGCTTTGGACCTGGGAATGGCCCTCCCTGATTCCAGATGAGAAAGAAATCAGCTGTTCCAGTTTCCGTTAAGCCCTTACTGCTCCCAGGTGCCCTCTTCCTGCTGCTGATCTACAGATCACATGGCATTATGGCCGCAGATTTTCTCCTTGTCTAATATTTACCTGTAGAAAGAAGTTTCTGCATGGACCGTCCTAGATAACATAGCCTAAACCTAGAAATGTGGCTATATTCTCAAAGTATCTCTCATTTTGTACCTAGAGGAAAGCTAGCCGGTAAAGGCTGGCTGGGCAAGGACTGTTTTAACTTGGGGGGACAAGATGTCCTTGACCTGGAAAAACACTTTTACAAAGATAACTTTGCATATTTGCCCCCAGGCTGCTTGGCTGTTATGAAGCCCTCGATGGTCTGACCACTACTGATATCATCGTGGACTTCACTGGCACATTGGCTGAAACTGTTGACATGCAGAAGGGAAGATACACTGAGCTCGTTGAGGAGAAGTACAAGCTGTTTGGAGAACTGTACAAAACATTTACCAAAGGAGGTCTGATCTGTTGCTCCATTGAGGTTTGTACTTACCAAAACCACTCTTCGCTCACTTCTGGCAGAGGAGACCGTGGCATTTAGTGGAGAACATCACCCTCACCCTGGAGATCCAGGACAAGTCATTATGAAACTCAGAAAGCTAACAATAGGCACTGAGCCCTGGCGCAGAGGCTAAGGAGCTTTAACCTATTTTCCTTTTGTACCAGTCATCCCGCTGGAGGCCGATGCGCATCCGAGCTGATGTAAATAGTCTCTGCTAAATTATTCCTCGTGCCTCTGCTCCTGGGTGTGGCGGTTATAGGTGTTTGCTCAGAGAATTAACCAACCCCAACGACAAATTTCAATGCTCTTCATATCAACGTACTACCGTGGGTCATTTGAATTGTTTGAGTTGTTATATTAAATTCTTTATTTCCTTTCCTTGGCTTGCTTTGTGTCAAGTTAGGTGGCAGGATCAAATTTCTATTTGCATAAGAGAACTAATTCCAGCCATACTCGGGTAAACCAATCAAAGAAGAGGAAGAACCAAGCCTTGGATCTCCCAGTCCTTGTGCCCTTATGTATCTTTCTTTGCTCTCAGTTTCCCAATCAGGAGGAACAAGAAGTTGAAACTGATTGGGGTCTACTGAAGGGCCATACGTACACCATGACTGATATTCGCAAGATTCGTCTTGGAGAAAGACTCGTGGAGGTCTTCAGTACGGAGAAGCTGTACATGATTCGTCTGAGGAACCCCTTGGGAAGACAAGAATGGAGTGGGCCCTGGAGTGAGATGTGAGTGGCTTTCCACTTTGATTCCTGCATCCCCAAAGCCCTATACGTTCTCCCGATCCCATCCCTCCAGACTGCTAGTGGGCTGTCAATACTTAGTGACATCTGTGGGTCCTTCTCGGACATGGGGCCTGTGACTTAGCTGGTGGTGAGACAGAGCTGTCCCAGTCCTCATGTATTCTGTTCCTTTGGCAGCCTGCTTACTGTAGGAAGTCAATGGCAAACATAATGGCTTATCCCTTTGTTCATTTGCCTTTAGTTCTGAAGAGTGGCAGCAGCTGACTGCAGCAGATCGCAAGAACCTGGGGCTTGTTATGTCTGATGATGGAGAGTTTTGGTGCGTAGAGGTTTTCTGTGCTAAAGGGAATTGGGGCTTCCACACGGAACCGCAGGGGTGGGTATTAAGTGTCATCTTCATTTCTTTCCTTCCATTCAGGATGAGCCTGGAGGACTTTTGCCGCAACTTCCATGAACTGAATGTCTGCCGCAATGTGAACAGCCCTATTTTTGGCCGCAAGGAGCTGGAATCGGTGGTGGGATGCTGGACTGTGGATGATGATCCGCTGATGAACCGTTCAGGAGGCTGCTATAACAACCGTGATACCTTCCTGCAGAATCCCCAGGTTTAAATCAAATTCTTTTTCTTTGCCTTCAAGTTATCAAGGCAATAGGAAGCCAGGTCTCACCTTGGAGTATTTCTTTGACATCAGTTCTCCCATTTGCAGCTATTGTGTAATATTCATCAACCAAGATGCATAGGGATTGCCTCAGATGCCTGTAAAGCAGACTGTGTCTCTTTGTAGAGACGTGACTTGGTGACATTATCAAATCCAAGCCACCTCCTCTGGCTGCCTCTCTCCTGACCGTATTGCTGGGTATGCTTTGACACTCCCTGCTTCCTTGTGATGGTCCCACATTAGAGAGAAAGGACCTGCTCCCTGACGTTTTCTCAATTCTTTTTCATTTCTTTACTGCCTAATTGCTCTCTTGGGTACGCATTTACTATATGTGTCCTCTTTCTCATGTAGGTGATTCTTCTGAACCCCATCATTAGGCCTCCCTTTTCTCATCTAGAATACCAGGTCATTCTTCTCAGGATTTGAATCGCTACCCTGTCAATGACCCCGTTCCATCCATCTCCCATTACAATGCTATTCCAGATGACACATTAGAGGTCAAGCCCAGGCACACCCCAAAGCAAAAAATCCGAACATCCAAAGCCTGAACCTATAATAACCTTGATGGTTTCATCTGCAAATGTGCTGATGAGCTAACCACAGGAGACAAGACTTCTGACTGTGTTGCAGCCTTACACGAGTGTGTCTTTTCTTTCCATGAGCTTCATTGGCCAGCCACTTCGAAGGATACTAAAGCTGGTGGGCTGATTTACGTAACTCATAGTTTCCTCCATTCCTTCCACCTTAATTGCCCCTAAAGAAAAGAAAGCTCCTATTGCCACCCCCCTTCATTTACAGCCCTGGAAATGCTTTAACTATCAGGAACGTATACCAAACTGGGGAAATGGGCTTTTTGGCGTCACTGTTTAAGTGTCTGTGCAGGATGAACTGACGGGTGCCTCGTGAGCGCATGTTTCTGCATCTGTTTCCTGTTTCTTGGTGGGAGGGTTGGGGGAGAGAGAGAGAGAAATCTGATGCCTTTTAGTCTTACTTCCCAATGGCACCATGATTCCGCAGATGATGTTTGGGAAGTCTCTAGAAAAGGACTGCAGCATCCTTAAAATGGTGATAGCAAAGCATCAGTTCACCAAGGTAATGGATCCGGCCCCTTCCACAAGTCACACATCTGGGCTGGCATTAGGAGGCTAGCCTAGGGGAATGCTGCAGTGTCAGGTTAAGTCAAGCAAGGATGCTTTCTGTCTTTGTTGATTCTCAAATTTTCCTGTGTACGGCTTTTAAAAACAAGGGGACAGTTTATACGATTTAAAAAAATTTTATGTATTTAATTTATTTATTTTCGGCTGCGTTGGATCTTCGTTGCTGTGTGCAGGCTTTCTCTAGTTGCGGCGAGCTGGGGCTACTCTTCTTTGTGGTGCACGGGCTTCTCATTGCGGTGGCATCTCTTGTTACGGAGCACGGGCTCTAGGCACGCGGGCTTCAGTAGTTGTGGCTCGCGGGCTCTAGAGCGCAGGCTCAGTAGTTGTGGCACACGGGCCCAGTTGCTCCGTGGCATGTGGGATCTTCCCAGACCAGGGCTCGAACCCGTGTCCCCAGCATTGGCAGGCGGATTCTTAACCACTGTGCCACCAGGGAAGCCCACAAGGGGACAATTTTTAAAAACCCAAGATCCTACCAAGAACTTATTAAAACAAAGCGTACCCCCTTTGGCATCAAAGGCCTAGGTATGAAGTTGGCTCTCTCAGCACATGCTGAATGCCATAGGGAGAAGCAAACATTAGGATCTGCATTTAGCAAGTCAATGGCAAAGCCCAGAACATGACCCAAGTCTCTGCTTCGCAAGGTAGAGTTTTCTTCCCTGAAATTTGAGCTGGCTCATCTGAAACAGAACTGCTAACTAAGCTCCTTGCTGGCCTCTTTCCCTTAGTACATCTTCACTGTGCCCGAGGATGGGCACAAGGTCATCATGTCTCTGCAGCAAAAAGACCTGCGCACTTACCGCCGCATGGGAAGACCCGACAATTACATCATCGGCTTTGAGCTCTTCAAGGTAAGAATGGGCCTTTGGAGCAGAGAGAATGATGGCAAACAGTGTCAAAATTAGGGCGGCTTGGGGTTAGGGGAATTAAGAAAGGTCGAGGGATAAAGAAAGTAGAAGAGCTAGGATCTTCAAATGCAAAAACTATGATTTGAGTGCAATGGAGCATCTCCTTCTCTTGCATTTCCAGGTGGAGATGAACCGCAAATTCCGCCTCCACCACCTGTACATCCAGGAGCGTGCGGGGACCTCCACTTATATTGACACGCGCACCGTGTTTCTGAGCAAGTACCTGAAGAAAGGCAACTACGTGCTTGTCCCAACTATGTTCCAGCATGGCCGCACCAGCGAGTTTCTCTTGAGAATCTTCTCTGAAGTGCCTGTCCAGCTCAGGTGCCGTTTCCTCGGCCAGCCCTGCCAACTCCCATTCCGTGCCTTGCCTCCAGTCCTAACCCTCTTGGCCCTCTTCCCCTAGGTGGACACTCAAAGGGACAACTTATTCAAGTCAGATTTAACTGCAGTGATGGCAGGAGAAAGATTTCTCAAAGTGGTGTGGGTTGAGAGAAGTTCCCTGCGGAGGTCAGAGCTTCAGCACTTTGAGCTGCCATTTAAGGAGAACAGGCCTATAGCCTAAGCTTTTCCACTTATATTTTATCTTCTGTTCTCTGGCTGACTCTTTCTTCTCTTAAACAGCTGGCACTCCTCACTGCTCCTCTATTATGTTCTGAGTGCTGGGTCACCAAAGCTACCTTTTCACCCCAGCCCTGCCTACTCTGATCTTTATCTGCTGGGCCTTAAAGCAAGGGGAAAGGAAAACATACTCATAAAATATAAGCCATGTCAGAGGAGGAATGGGCTAGGTCACTTGGCATTTTGTGTTTTTCAACAACAGGGTCTGCTTTGGCGAGCCTATCTCCTCATCAAAGGGCATTCGTCATGGATGACGTGTCTTCTTTTTGATGTTCCAGGGAGCTGACTCTGGACATGCCCAAGATGTCCTGCTGGAATCTGGCTCGTGGCTACCCCAAGGTTGTCACCCAGATCACAGTGCACAGTGCCGAGGGCCTGGAGAAGAAGTATGCCAATGAAAGTAAGAACTGCAGGGGTGTCTGGGAAAGCAAAATCAGTTTCATTTATTGCATATATGGTTAGAAAAGATGGTCACACATGATTCTCTCCAATGGCGTTTTCCGTGTAGAAAAGTCAGAACGGCTGTCAACCGTGGTAGGAAAATGGGATATATATAAACAACAAGGTCCTACTGTATAGCACAGGGAACTATATTCAATATCCTGTGATAAACCATAATGGAAAAGAATATTTTAAAAAGAATGTATATAACTGAATCGCTTTGCTGTACAGCAGAAATTAACACCATGTTGTAAATCAACTGTACTTCAATTTAAAAAAAGAGAAAATGGGATATAAAAATCTTGGGGCAAGGGCCTATCTAATATTTCTTAACTATCTAGAAAGAGGACTTTTAATCACTGTGTTAAAAATAAATGTTACTTTGTTCCAGCTGTAAACCCATATTTGGTCATCAAGTGTGGAAAGGAGGAAGTCCGTTCGCCTGTCCAAAAGAATACTGTTCATGCCATTTTTGACACCCAGGCCATTTTCTACAGAAGGACCACTGACATTCCTATTATAGTGCAGGTGAGGATGTGAACGGGGACCCTCACGTGGCTCATATTCAGTACCAGATACTGGATGATCCCAAGTGCCTCACAGATGTCTAGGATACGGAGCAAGGCTTATCCTGTTTTGTTTGTTTGTTTTGGTTTTTTTTTTTTTTTTGCGGTACGCGGGCCTCTCACTGTTGTGGCCTCTCCCGCTGCGGAACACAGGCTCCGGACGCACGGGCTCAGCGGCCACGGCTCACGGGCCCAGCCGCTCCGCGGCACGTGGGATCCTCCCGGACCGGGGCACGAACCCGTGTCCCCCGCATCGGCAGGCAGACTCTCAACCACTGCGCCACCAGGGAAGCCCTATCCTGGTTTTTTGTCTGTTTGTTTTGTACTGGAAGACACCTCCCCCCAGGCACAATCACTGGCTTCCTTTCGAACCTCCATCCTAAATCTCCTCTCCTCTGTTCTTTCATTGTGGGCAGAAGCCCGCATGCTGGCAGATACGCATGTTAACACAGGTACTGAAGTATATGCCAATTCACATGACCCTCGCCCTGCTGCTCGGAATGGAGCACTGTGGTTTGGCTGTTTTTCTGACTTAATGCTTCTGACCAGCTGCCTTTCGGCGGCCATCTCATAGATCAAGGTTGATTCTGAACTCTGACTGGTGGCTTTTCGTCTCTCCTCTTTGAGGTACTTTCCCCTTAGCCAGAGAGGTATCAGGAAGTACAGTCTCTTGGTTTTTAAACAGACCTTCCAAAGCCCGGCATTAGGTTCTAGATGCCACTCGGCAAAGTCCAATGTTACAGAGGGTTGCTCATCTTCACTTTCTTGACTTGTCTCTCCAGGTCTGGAACAGACGAAAGTTCTGTGATCAGTTCTTGGGGCAGGTCACTCTGGATGCTGACCCCAGTGACTGCCGTGATCTGAAGTCCCTGTACCTGCGTAAGAAGGGTGGTCCAACTGCCAAAGTTAAACAAGGCCACATCAGCTTCAAGGTTATTTCCAGTGATGATCTCACTGAGCTCTAAATCTCCAGCTCCAGGGAATCCTGACAGAGCTTTCCCATCCTTTTATTTTCTGTCAGATGCTAGATCTTATCTAGGATTCATAATCTTTTGAAAGAAAGAAATTCACAGTAATTAACTTTGCCTTTCTTCTGATAAGTTCCCCATACCTCCCCATCCGAGTAGCGAGTAGCGTAAGTAGCTACATAACCTATATACCTCCAGCAGCTGGACAGGGGGAGGTGACAGTCCTATCTGAAGATCAGACAGATGTTGGCCAAGGAAAGATCTCTGGGGCTTCCGGGGGTGAGATTCACGCAGGACAACGACAACAGCCTGGATACCCTACCGATGTCTTAGCTGTTTTCAGGTGCCCAAAATGTCTCCCCTGTAGGGCATGTTGAGGAAAGCGGAGGGGTGATCAAGGCCAAGCAGGTCTAGCCTGACATCCCAGCTCCTGACTGAACACTACAGGTGTCCCAGCAGCCTTTTACCCAGCAGCCACAGCCTGTTTATACATCCCCAGCCCTTACCGCCGGCACCGCCATCACCACCACCACCAACCACCACCTCTGGAAAGTGTAGTCCTGCCCTGACCCAAGTCACCCCCCACGGTAGGTTTTACCTTCATGTTGAGGAAGCTTCCTAGGTGCTTAATCAAGAGCTGGAGTTCCGTGAGGCTCAGACAGTGGGAAGGGCCCGAGCTCCAGCTCCGTGGAAGCCAGCTGTGTGCCACAAGAGGGAAAAGTGGAAGAAGCTGCAGTGGGAGACAAAGCCTCGGTCCCCCACGCATCCACACACACCTACACTCACACACGCGCACGTGGGCGCGCACGAACTACCGTTCAGGCAGTCAGCGGGCAAGAGGAAGGATGAATAAGGACCACGCAGGATAAAAGGACGAGAGACTCCATCCAGGCATAGTCTCGCCAGTTTGGGGCCCCTGACTGCAAATGTGACCTCCTGCTGCTGCTAGGTTTACAAACAAGCCCGTTGTCCTGTGCCTCCTAATATCATTGGTACTGAAGACCCCATCTGGGGGGCTTGAGACCCCTCAGGCTTTTCTCCCAGTTGGGAGCGTTCACTCCCTGGGGGTGTTTGTTTGCCCTCTTGTTTTTTCAGTCCTTCTATAGAATTTTCTCTAGAGTCAGTCATTCTGAAATGTTCTTCCCTCCATCTCCTCTATCAACATTCTACCCCTCCTTCAAGGCCCAGCATAAATGCCACCTCCTCCATGAAGCCTTTCCCCATCCCCCAAGCTCCACCTCCTAGAATATTTCAACGCTTCTGCAATAATGAATAAAATGACATAGTTGTAGTATACTTAGTCTAGTCCAGCACGCGATCATTTAAAAAATTTTGTAGTTTTCTTAGCTCGCTCCTTTCCCTACCACGTTTTTCAGTCTAACTTCTGCAGTGCCTTCACCACACTGCCTTACATAATCCAAACCACAATAAAGTTCACGTTTAATAAATTGACCAGTCTTGACTTGATTTGGTGGCACAGGAGAGATGACAAGAGTGGCTGTCTGCTGAGACTCCTTTGCGAGCGGTTAGAGGTGGGGGTGGGAGGAGGGGTACTTCCTGCAACCGGAGCCCAGGCTTTAGTCTGATGGATGCAGAGCCCTTGGCTGTATTCATCCAGGTGGGGGAGGGGCTGGTAGAATGGAGAGGGGGTCCTTTTCTAGTCCATATTTAGGGGTATTTGTGTGATATCAGGGGTTACATGATTTTGAAACTCCTCTGAGATTGGACTCAAGGCCAAAGCTACAGTGGCCAGATCGTTCAAGGGCAGGCCTTCCAACAGGAGACAATACCATCCTCCCTCCCACCATATCCCTGAGAGCAGAACGGATGTGAAGACTTCATTCACTTGCTTCCACACTTATTTGTCATCTGCCCATTTTAGGGTTAGGCTAGGAGGGAAACTCCTCTCCTTTTTCCTTGAGCTCTTCCTCCTGACAGGACAGGATGCCCAGACAGGGGAGGCATCTCCAACCCCAGGAGAACTGACCTCAAGCACAGTCCTCATTCCCTGTCCCTGCAATACTAAGCCAGAACACACTAGAGATGACATCTTAAAGACAGGCATTTAGATGTGGTAGAACTTTTTCAGAAATGAAGTCTCTGTTACAGATAATGTAATAGTTCTATATGGTCACCAGATGGCACTATGATATTATGATTAAGCTCAAACGCTCTGCCACTTTTTAAGGATGAGAAATTTTCTCCCCAAATAAGAATAAAGACACAGACGTAGAGAATGGACTTGAGGGCACGGGGAAGGGGAAGGGTAAGCTGGGACGAAGTGAGAGAGTGGCATGGACATATATACACTACCGAATGTAAAACCGATAGCTAGTGGGAAGCGGCCGCATAGCACAGGGAGATCAGCTCGGTGCTTTGTGACCACCTAGAGGGGTGGGATAGGGAGGGTGGGAGCGAGGCTCAAGAGGGAGGGGATATGGGGATATATGTTTATGTATAGCTGATTCACTTTGTTATACAGCAGAAACTAACACAACATCGTGAAGCAATTATACTCCAATAAAGATGTAAAAAAAAAAAAAGGTAGAAAAGAAAAAGAACTAACACGTTTTTGATTGTCTGCTATGTGTCAGACTCCATGCTCAGTGCTTTATATATGTAATCTCATTTTAATTCACATGACCACCATATGAAGTGTTGTTATTATCTCTGTTTTCCAAAAATAAGGAAATGAAGGAACAGAGAGGATAAATAACATTTATCACACATATCAGAGAGGATAAATAACAAATAAGTAACAACTCAAGGTTGTTAGTCGGTAATCATATAATGAGTATTAATCAGATAATGATGTCTATTCGACTCCTAAACCTTGAACTTTTCCATAAAAATATGCTGTCCCCCAGAAAGTGGTAACATCTTCCCTACATCTGTACCAGCTATGTATCCATAATATTATACCAAGAACTGTACAAATACCAAATGTTTCTCTCAGAATCTTTACCTCTCTAACTTACATACGCATGCGTATATGTACGTATGCACACATATAATGTGTCAGTAGACTTCGTCTTCCCAAAAGAATCCAGTGCACTAATACGTATCAATATGTATTATTTGATAACAACATAAATGACTCTCAAAATAATTATGCTGGCTGAAAGAAGGCAGAACAAAAAGGGTGCATCCTGCCTGGTTTCGTTCACATAAAACCTCGAAAATGTGAACTACTCTGTAGTGACATAAAACGTCTCATTGGTTGCCTGGGGAGGTGGGGAGGGGAGAGAGGAAAGAAATACAAAGTGACCAGAGGAACATTTGGGGAGTAATGATTAGGTTCATAATTTTGGAACTACTGTGTATCTTAGTTGTCTCGTTGGTTACACGACTGTATGCATTTCTCAAAACTCAACTGAATTTTACTAAAAATAAATTTTTAAGAAGTGGAGCCTTATAACCACTTTACCATCCCCTTCTAATCTTTTAAAGTTTCATAGGTATTATATCTGAATAGATTAAAAATTCCTCCAGACAATGTTATAATTTTTTCTTTCAACAGTCCTACATATTTTAAAGAACTTAAGGGGAGGAAAATAGTATTTTATACTTACTATTTCTGTTTTGCGTCTTTATTTCTGAAGTTCCAAGATTCTCTTTGGTATCATTTATATTCACCCTGAAGAACTCCCATTAGCATTTCTTTTAGATCTGTTGATGAATTCTCTTAGCTTTTCTTCATCTGAGAATATCTTTATTTTGCTTTCATTCCTGAAGAATATTTTTGCTGGATATAGAATTCAGGTTTGGCAGTTCTTCCCTTTAAGCGATTTAAAGACATTATTCCTTTCTCTTCTGCCCTCTGTGGTTTCTGCTGAGAAATCCACAGTGTTCAAATTCTTGTTTTATATATATTATGTTTCATTTTGCTCTATCTTCTTGCAGAATTTTTCTTTATCTTTAGTGTTCAGCAGTACTATTAACTGTCTAGGAGTGATTTTCTTTATGTTTATACAGTTTGGAGTTCACTGAGTTCTTGAATGTGTAAATATATGTCTTTGATCAAATTTTGGGAAGTTTTCAGTAATTATTTATTCAAAAATTACTGCACCAATTTCTTTTTCTGTTCCCTCTGGACCTTTAGTGACATGACTATTAGACATTTTTATATTGCCCCATAGATCTTGGAAGCTTTGTTCATAATATAACTTTAATTTAAAAAATCTACATGGGGTGAATGATTTGATAGAAATAAGCACAGAGAACTGTTAGACACCAAGGAGGTACACCCAATCCCTGGGGTCAGGGAAAGCTTTCTGGAAGAGGTGATGTCTAAGCCGAAACCTGATGGATGAATACAATTGGCCAAATGAAGGAGGGAGGGACCAACAGTGACAGGCAATGAGAATGACGTGTGCAAGTGCAGGGACTTGCAAGGGAGCATGGAATGTTTGGAGAAAAACAATTCGTTACGGTTGAAACATATGGTGCCAATGTGGGAATGATGAAAGATGACGTTCAAGCAGTAAACGGAACGAATCATGAGAGGTCTTATATTTCAGGATAGGCATTTTTGACTTAACCAATCCCGAGGACAACTGGGAAACAGAAAAAAAAATTTTTTTAATGTGAATGGAGTTTCTTTTTCTTCTTTTTTGCTTTTCTGAATTTTCTCATGTCTCTATATTGGACATGTATCATTTTTATTATAACAGCTTTAGTAAAAATATAATTCACATATCATACAACTCGTCAATTTAAAGTGTACAATTCAACGGTTTTTGGTTTATTTACAGAGTTGAGCAACCGTTACCACAATCAATTTTAGAACAATTACATCACTTCCAAAAAAGAAACCCTGTACTCCCCACTTCCTCCTAATCCCCTTCTCCTCCACTTTAGGAAACCACTAATCTACCTTCTGTGTCTATGGATTTGCCTATTCTGGACATTTCATGTAAATAGGGTTATACAAAGTGTCGCTTTTTGGGTTTGGCTTCTTTTTTTTTTTTTTTTTGGCGTTACGCGGGCCTCTCACTGTTGTGGCCTCTCCCGTTGCGGAGCACAGGCTCCGGACGCGCAGGCTCAGCGGCCATGGCTCATGGGCCCAGCCGCTCCGCGCCATGTGGGATCTTCCCAGACTGGGGCACGAACCCGTGTCCCCTGCATCGGCAGGCGGACTCTCAACCACTGCGCCACCAGGGAAGCCCCTGGCTTCTTTTATTTAGCACAATATTTTCAAGGTTCGTCTATACTGTAGCATGGATCAGTACTTCATTTCTTTTTATCTCCAGATAATATTCCATTGTATGGACATACCACATTTATTTATTTATTCATTCACCAGTTGATGGAAATTTGGGTTGCTTCCCCTTTTTGGCTATTGTGAATAATGCTGCTGTGAACATTTGTGTACACGTCTTTGGGGGGACATATATTTTCAAGTCTCTTGGGTATGTAGCTACGAGTGGAATTGCTGGATCACACAGTAACTGTATGCTTAACTGTTTGAGTAACTGACAGATTGTGTTCTAAAGCTGCTGCACCATTTTGCATTCCCACCAGCAGTGTATAAAGTTCCCAATTTCTCCACATCCTTGCCAATACTTGCTACTATCTGTCTTCTTAATTATTTCCATCCTAGTGGGTGTGAAGTTGATATCTCATTGTGGTTTTAATTTGCATTTCTCTAATGGCTAAGAATGTTGAGCATCTTTTTTTTTTTTTCGGTACGTGGGCCTCTCACTGCCGTGGCCTCTCCCACTGTGGAGCACAGGCTCCAGACGCGCAGGCCCAGCAGCCATGGCTCATGGGCCCAGCCGCTCCGCAGCATGTGGGATCCTTCCGGACGGGGGCACGAACCCTCATCCCCTGCATCGGCAGGCTGACTCTCAACCACTGTGCCACCAGGGGAGCCTGTTGAGCATCTTTTTATGTGCTTATTGGCTATTTGTACATATATTTTTAAAAAATGTCTATTCAAATCCTTTGTCCATTTTTAATTGGGTTGTCTTTTTATTATTGAGTTATAGTTTCTCTTTATATATTCTGCATCTAATTCATTTAATAGATATGTGATTTGCAAATAGTTCCTCCCATTCTGTGGGTTGTCTTTTCTATTTCTTGATGGTGTTCTTTGAAGCAAAAAAGTTTTTAATTTTGGTGATGTCCAATGTATCTATTTTTGTATCTTTTGTTGTTTATGGTTTTGGTGTGATAGCTAAGGAACCACTGTCTAATCGAATGTCACAAGATTTATGCCTATGTCCTCGTCTAAGAGTTTTGTAGTGTCAGCTCTTTCATGTAGATTTTTGACCCATTTTGAGTTAATTTTTGTATGTTGATATATAGCAAGGGTCCAAATTCATCCTTTTGCGTATGGGTATCCAGTTGTCTTAACACCATTTCTTGAAAAGACTATTCTTTCCACCATTGTATAGTTTTGGCGCTCTTACTGAAAGCCAGTTGACCACAAATGTATGGGTTTATTTCTGAGCTCTCAATTCTATTCCATTGATCTATAAGTCTGTCTTTATGCCAATACTAGACTGTCTTGACTACTGTAGTTCTGTAGTAAGTTTTGAAATCAGGAATGGGAGACCTCCAATTTTGTACTTCCATTTCAAAATTGTCTTGGCTATTCTGGCTCTCTTGCACTTCCATATAAATTTTAGGGTAAACTTGTAATTTCTGCAAAGAGCCAGCTGGTATTTTGTCAAGGATTGCTTTGAATATGTAGATCAAATTGGGTAATGTTGCCATCTAACAATGTTAAATAGCATTTAATTGAACAACATCAAAATGAACATGGGACATGCATTACTTTTTAGATTAAAGTAAAACTAATATTATTTGTCTATAAAATGGTGCACTAACCTCATTTAAGGTCCCCTCTCAGCAAGTGCCCCGTCTCCCTCTTGTGTCGTTTCTTTTTTTTACTTTTTTTTTTTTT
>NW_020172270.1:167429-183995 GCF_003031525.2 Neophocaena asiaeorientalis asiaeorientalis | reverse complement strand
CCTCCCGGACCGGGGCACGAACCCGCGTCCCCTGAATCGGCAGGCGGACTCTCAACCACTGCACCACCAGGGAAGCCCCGTGTTGTTTCTAACTGGTCCTTTAGAAACAGAAACAAAGACCTTGCTATTAGAACTGGGGCATATCAAAAAGAGGCAGTTCTGACCCTGAGAATTCTTGGTTTTGTAGACTCTCTGTTGTATAGTCCCATGCTGTGCAAGGGTAGAGGAAAACTATCATTTATCAAGAGCATATTGTTTGCCAAGTCCAGTGCCCTGCATTTTCCCACAACATGGTCTCATTCGATCTATACAATGACATTTTACATGGGTATAACAATTCCAGTTTTACAGATGATGAAGTGAAAGCCTTGGGAGGCTAAGAAATTGGATCAAACTCATAGGGCTATTAGGTGGCAGAGGTGGGATTTGAAACAAAGTTGTTCTAACTCCAGAGCCTCTGATAGTCCCAGTGCTCCCATGCCCTGAGACCACTGTGAGTATGAAAACATCTGTCCAAACCCCTTTTAAACCTGCTTCCCAGACCTAGCAGAGGGGTCTCACCTCCTTTCTCTGGACCTTCTTAGGCTGTTGAGTTGCTCCCACATTCTCCTTACAGATGTCGAGGGTCACAAGGGAAGTCTGTAGTCTGTGCCAGGGTTCTTATCCCAGCTAACCTGGACTCTGGCACAATACAACTCTCCAGAGTCGCTCTGCCCAGAGATGGGCATTGCCTTTTGTCCCAGGGCTGGGCCTATAGACAAACCAACAACACTCATACTTTTGGATTTTAGGGTAGACCTCTCACCTGGTAAAACCTTTGGGATAAAGGTCTCAGTGACAATTGTGTAAAGAACCCATTTTACCCCGTAATGGAAAATTTCTGTGTGTCTATCTCTAGACCACTATAAGGCCATTTCCAAGGATTCTGAATATATTGAACCCATCGAGGTTATTGGCCAAGGACCATACCTTCTTTCTTAAAAAAATTATTTATTTATTTTTTAATTGAAGTATAGCTGATTTACAATGTTGTGTTAATTTCTGCTGTATAGCGAAGTGATTCAGTTATACATATACACATTCTATTTTTAATATTCTTTTCCATTATGGTTTATTACAGGATATTGACTATAGTTCCCTGTGCTATACAGTAGGACCTTGTTGTTTATCCATTCTATATATAATAGCTTACATCTAATAACCCTAACCTCCTACTCTATCCCTCCCCTCACCCCCACCCCCTTGGCAACCACAAGTCTGTTCTCCCTGAAGGACTATACCTTCTTGAGCATCAAGGAGAGAGGAGAATTAGCTTACCTTCCTGGATGGAGGCTGGCTCGCAGCAATTGGAAGGGCAAATCCAAACACTACAAAGTAGAGAACACGGTGTGATTTCTTCTGAATGTTGCCCAGTACAAAGATGCCCTCCCCTCTTTATCAGTCTGTGCATTATCAGCCTCAGAACTGATTATATCATTGGCCTTATATGCTTTTCCTATGGGATCATTATACGGGGAGAGTTTGCAATCACGAACTACAGTCGATGTTCTTCAGCATCTTTTTTCCACTCCCTACTAGCATAGGGATCATTAATTTTGATTTATTGATGTGACTTTGTTATGTGGTTCCCATATCTCTCCATGGATCTATAAGCAGGGGTCATGGCTTCTGTTTAGAAAGTATTAGACAAGCTTTTGAACTTGATATGAGGATCCACATGAAGGGCATATAATGGAGAGCAAGGGGTCCATGCTGATGGTGCCAGAGAGTCCATGGAAAGGATTTAAGAAGGGTCATGACATGGTCAGGTTTGCTTTTCTGAACAAACACTAGCACAGTGTGAATCAGAAGAGTGCCAAGAATGGAAACTAGGAGACTGGTTCCTTCAGGCCTTCCTTATTTATTTTGCTGTAATATTCCCCAAATATTGGGGATAAAGAGTAAGGGATAGTTTAAAAGATATTTAATAGGAGGAATCATAAGAACTTGGTAACTGAGGAGACAGTAGGGGTAAATAAAAATGAAGAGAAGCTCAAGGATTATGCCTAGATTTCTGACTTGGGTAATTACGGGAGACAGAACACAGGGAGAGGCTCTGATATGGTGAATATGAGCTAATGCATTCAGTTTGCGACAGTTTGAGTATCGAGTGACTTTGGGACACGTTAGTGGAGATTTCAAGTAGGTAGATGTATTTACATAGGATCTGAGGCATAGAGAGACATATGGGCTGGAGATATTAATTTGGGAGTTACGATATAGGTGGGGATAGGAGACTTGGGTGTGAATAAAATAAACCATGAAAGAATCCTGGGAAAACACCTACATGTGAAGGATGGTTGGAAGTAGGACTCTGAAAAGGGAACTGGAGAAGTGGAAAACAGAGAAGTAAGAGAATGATCAGGAAAGAGTAGTCAGAGAACCAAGACAAGATAGGGTTTCAAGGGCTTCCCTGGTGGCGCAGTGGTTGGGAGTCCGCCTGCCGATGCAGGGGACGCGGGTTCGTGCCCCGGTCCGGGAAGATCCCAGATGCCGCGGAGCGGCTGGGCCCGTGAGCCATGGCCGCTGAGCCTGCGCGTCCGGAGCCTGTGCTCCGCAACGGGAAAGGCCACAACAGTGGGAGGCCCGCGTACCGCAAAAAAAAAAAAAAAAGATAGGGTTTCAAGAAGAAAGGAACAGCCAACATTCACTGAGTCAACTAAGGTTTATAGAATGACTGCTGTGTGCCTGGGGATGCCTCAGGGAATTAAAAAAAAAAGATATTTGCCCTAGTGGAGCTTACATTCAACTGGGAAGAGTCAGACAACAGATAGAAGAAATAGATGAAATGGTAGAGCATGAAAGAAGTTGATAGATATTATGAGGAAAAGGACCAGAGGAAGCATATCAGGAATTCTGGTGGGGGGAAAAGCAGTTGAAATGGGGTAATCAGGTAGACCTCGTTGAAAAAGAAATATTTGAGCAAAGACCTAAAGGAAGTGAGACATGAGATGTGTGGCTACCTGAGGGAAGTGTTTTCCAATAAGAAGGAACAGTCATCACAGAGGCTCTGAGGCAAACACATGGCTGAAATGTTTGGGAACTAGCAAGGAACCAGTGTTCCTGGAGCAGAACGTGTGAAGGGGAGAATAGAAGGGGATGAAAAGGGGAGGGTACACACAGTGGAGGGCCTTGTAAGTCATTATAAGGACTTTGTCTTTACTTTGAGAGGAATATGAAACCATTGGAGCGTTCTGATTTATGTTGAATGTCCCGTTGAGACTATAGTTAGACAAGCATAGAAGCAAGGAGACCAGTTAAGAGGCTACTGTAACAATCCAAGCAAGAGATGAAGATGCCTTGGATCAGATTGGTTGCGGTAAAGGTGGTCAGATTTTATATACATATATTCACACACACACACACACACACACACACACACACACACACACACTCTCACACTCAAAATCATATACAGATGGTACCTGACTTATGATGTTTCCACTTACAATTTTTCGACTTCACGATGGTGCAAAAGCAATATGCATTCAGTATAAATCATAATTTGAATTTTGAATTTTAATCTCTTCCCAGGCTAGTCTCTTGTGATGCTGGGTAGTGGCAGTGAGCCGCAGCTCCCAGTCAGCCATGCGATCGTGAAGGTAAACAATTGATACACTGACAATCCAGGGCACGAACCCGTGTCCCCTGCATCGGCAGGCGGACTCCCAACCACTGCGCCACCAGGGAAGTCCCCTGTTTTTCACTTTTAGTGCAGTATTCAATCAATTACATGAGACCTGAAACACTTTATTATCAAATAGGCTTTGTGTTAGGTGGTTTTGCCCAACTGTAGGCTCATGTAAATGTTCTGAGCACATTTAAGGTAGGTTAGGCTAAGCTATGATATTTGGTAGGTTAGGTGTATTAAATGCTCTTTCAGCTTACAGCTTAAAATGCTTTCAACTTACACTGGTTTATTGGGATGTAACCCCATCAGAAGTCGAGGAAGATCTGTTGTTTCTTTTTAGTCAGTTTCATTGAAGTATAACTTAAATACAATAAGATTGCCCAATTTTAATTGCATGGTTCAGTTATGGGTCAGCTATGTATTATATGGATGCTGTAATGCCTCCTGCTAAAATTAAATTGAAATAGCTGGATTTTCCCAAGAGTATTGTCTTATGGCTTTAAGAGTATTACGGAATGGATTTGGCAATATAGGAAGGGAAAAGATTTGGTAACTATTAAAGAACTGGTTATTTCAGCTAAAGATGGATAAGGACTTGAAATACAAATGTGAGGCACACAGCTGGATGCTATCCCCAGACGCAAGCCACCGGTGTTAGCAAAGATTTCTTGCTTTTGGATGGAGGTGGGGAAAAAATGGGGTGCATACTCACACCGTCTACACACTTCACCAACCAGGGCCCTCCCAGTCTGGTCCTACATAGGACTAGAAGGTCTCTAACAATGGCTACTGCACTATGGAAGAAATACTTCTCCGCATTTGGACTGCCAGCTGAAATTCACTCAGGGCAGTGGCTACTCTTTTTTTTTTTTTTAAACTAATAGGGGAAAGTTTGGTGGGGAAACAGGTATTTATATAATCTCAAATTGTGTCCCCACAAAATATTTATTAATTACTTTTTTAAAACATCTTTATCGGAGTATAATTGCTTTACAATGGTGTGTTAGTTTCTACTTTATAACAAAGTGAATCAACTATACATATACACATATCCCCATATCTCCTCCCTCTTGCGTCTCCCTCCCACCCTCCCTATCCCACCCCTCTAGGTGGTCACAAAGCACTGAGCTGATCTCCCTGTGCTATGCAGCTGCTTCCCACTAGCTAGCTATCTTACATTTGGTAGTGTATATATGTCCATGCCACTCTCTCACTTCGTCCCAGCTTACCCGTCCCCCTCCCCGTGTCTTCAAGTCCATTCTTTACATCTGTGTCTTTATTCCTGTCCTGCCCCTAGGTTCAGATAAAGAAGATAGGGCAGTGGTTACTCTTGAAGGTGCTCCAATTGGCCCGAATATTTTAAAAGGATAATAATAATAATAACTACCATTTATTGAGTACCTACTTTGTGACCAAATGAGCATTGTGATATGTCAACTTCTTCATTCTTCACAGCCCCATCATGTATATTTATCCTATTTTTATAATTGCTACTAACACTTAGATAAGAAAGGTGAAATGCAGTTGTAGCCCTGAAATCTCAATTCATAATCCCATGTCAACCTCAGGGAGATCCATGATTTACAAGATTTGAGTGAATTGACAGCACATGGTCCAGTCTATTTGAGGCAAGAGCAAAAGACATGGTGGGGGCCAGGATGGAGCATTCTTGGTACTGGGATGCTATCCTACTAGGAGTGATGATTTTACTCTCATTATTTTAGTTTTGGTGGGAAAACCCACTACCCAGAGACTTCTATGGGGGAGGAAGTGGAAGGTATGGAAATTTAGGAAGCTGATATAATATATATCTAGACTAAAGTAGAAACTACTAGAAACACGCAGATTACCACCCCCCAAGGCATTTTGCAGCAACCTTGAATGGAAGAAGCACCAGAGCAATGTTGAAGTATGATGACAGGAGCTGCAGGAAGGGATGCTGAGTGATGTTGAAGAATCGGGGGCCTCCCTGGTGAGCCCCAAATGGTTGCCCTATCCATAGACAGGGAGAAAAATGGGGTGAACCTATCACAGTGGGTCACAGTGTGTACTCCAGCCAATAGGTAATTAAGGGAAAGCCACTGGGCCACCGTCCACATGCCGGCCAGAAAAGTAAGTGCCCCTCCAGGCAGGGTTCATTCCTTTACTTCTTAAACACTTCGAGTCTGAGGAGCAAAACTTGTACTTGGTCTGGAGGGGCCACGTCAGGTGTAGCCAGGCACCCATGACAATGACAAAGAACAACATGGTTGGGAATTTGTGTGTGTGTGTGTGTGTGTGTGTGTGTGTGTGTGTGGTGGGGAGCCTCTGATTGTGAGGCCAAGATGGTGAAAGAAAAGATGGTGGAAAACCTGAAGACCTGAGAAAGTGAGGCAAACTAAAGTGGGCACGTGGCATCTTATGGGTCATTAAGCCTGTGGCCATGTGTTGAGCCTCAGCTTTCCCATCTGAGGAACAGTGATTCCTAGAAGGTCATAGAGAGTGCAAAGGCCCAGCACAGCCAACAATGCATCCTTTATAGTACAGATGTTACTGCAGATGACATCAAGGTTTTGACTTCTTTAATAACCTATAAAACGCTATGATCCATACACAGTTTGAAGGAGGGCTTAAGGTAGGTGTTAATAACCCTCAAAATGATACAGACAATGAGTTAGAAAAGATCATAGGAGTGTACCGTGGAGCTAAACAAAAAGAGTTTCACTGATTCTGGAATTGATGTTTTTGATCCTCTTATGAGCATCATCTTATGAAAGGGAAATGTTTTAGGTTCCAGATATTTATCCTGGTACCATAGGCTACTCTGATATTAATACACACGCCTGTGTCATCAATAAACACATCACTCTAAGTAACATCCATGTAACTCTGTCACGGGAGAGGTATCTTCAATGGAATTTTAAAAATTCATGAATGTAGCTCCTTACATGAACCTCTCGAGACAGATTATCTCCCAGTGTGGCAGATAAAACCTTTATTGTTCGGGATTTGGTAACGTGGACCTGCACACTGTGTGGTAGCCGCATCGTTTTGATGCTAGACGTGTTGGTGAGATTGATGATAACGTATGGAATCTAGACAGTATTTATCCAAAGGATTTAGAAGGCTACATTGCAAACTGGGACAATATTGTCTTTTCCACAGTCAAGTCTTATGCTAGGAATACCCCGAAAGCAGATTAGGACATACGCACTTGTGCTTCAGGTGAAAAACACCTTCCCAAACACAATACACCCAAAATTAGAAGAACAATCATTGCTGAAGGTAGCAATGGACCAATACGACCAGAGATTAAGATCGTCTTGAAGGGGACTACTTTGGTAATCCCTTCTCTCTACTTGAATAGCTAGAGGAATAACTGTATCTCATTCAAGTGAGATTCAAATTTTTTAGGAATTATGTCACACAGCCATTTAAATATGAAGGAGATTTTAACCACCTAAAGTCTGTGGGAAACATAGCAGGGCTTCTCATTTGTGCCTACAGCAGGGTTTCAGGACACATCAAGAGATTTATTGTGGTTGAACATCAAGAGGTTTATTCTGTCCTGTAACACTGTTGGAACATAACATTCCCATCCTGTATTTTAAAGCACAGCAATTCAGTTTTACTTGTTGTAGAATTAAAAGTTTCTCATTATGAATTTTGTTCTCGTGGGACACCGTAGGCTGAGGAGCCGGTCAACCCATGCTCACAGGGAAGAACTCTTAGGCAATTAGATTTGAGTTCCCTGCTTCCCCAGGGAGGCCTCGGAAGTGCCTGAAGAGAAAGTGGGAATTCTCACTACCTCAGGTGGGCAGGACTAGCGACAGGTGGAATTAAGTTAGGGAGGAACTTCTTGATACCAAGGTAATTAGCAGCTGGTGGCGGAAATGGATTGGGACATGATATCCAGCCTGCATCCTATCTCCTTGCCATGACCTCTGAAATGTCACAGGGGAGGTATCATGCAGTTTGTTGCTTTTCTTGTTGGAAACTTTGAGATAATTGCAGATCCACGTGGAGTTGTAAGAACTAAAACAGAGAGATTCCTATGCACGCTTTACCCATTTTCCCCCAATGGTAACAGAGCCTGTTGCCTCCTACTTTGTGGGAATGTATATCCCTAGGAAACAGGATGAGGGTACTCTAGTGAAAACATTAAAGTACACGTAGAATGGAACCAAACTGCCAATTTCCTTTTTATTCCAAGGAGGGCTGCTTGGAAGAAAATGGTGAATTTATAAAGGAATGTCTCCAGCAGACGCTGTGAATTAACTTCCATGGAAAGTGGTGGGCCTGAAAGGGGCCAGGCTATGCACAGGTTGACCTGATGAGCCCCAAGAAGGGAGGGGGGAAACGAAGTCCAGACTTGTTCCCTGGTTCAGTGAGGTGCCAGAAATGGAAAAAGAACCACCCAAAGGGGTCCGAAGATGTAACAGAATCAGTTGATTTCATGGGAAGGGCTTCTGCTGTCAGGTATAGAAAAGAAAACAAGTTATAAAATAGATAACCAATAAGGACCTACTGTATAGCACAGGGAACTATACTCAGTATCTTGTAATGACCTATATTGAAAGAGAATGTAAAAAAGAGAATATATGTATATATATATATATATATATATATATATATATATGAATCACTTTGCTGTACACCTGAAACTAACACAACATTGTAAATCAACTATATTTCCATAAAAATTAAAAAAAGGAAACCCAGTAAAAAGCAACCTGCTACGAAACCGCAAGTAAGTGGCTGAGTCACCCCAGTGCCCTCCCCAGAGGCTCCTAGCACCAGGGACTGGTGTGGCTATTGAAGATATAGATCAGCAGAGTGGCAAGCACAGTAGCAGTGGGAAAGTGGCATTGGTACGGGATTAGCAGAAGGCAGTGACAGCAGTGGTGCTTGACGCAGGTATGTGGAAAGCCACCAGATACCACCCAGGTGTCTGGAGGCCAGGGCTGCGTGGGATGTAGAGAACACCCACAATGTGGGAGGAACTTCAGGTATTACCCCTCCCCCTTCACTAGGAGGTCAGGGACTTAGATGAGGCTAGAGTTCCAGCAACTGAGCTGCAGAGTAAGACATTTATCATTGTTTGGGACCCTGTTCCTCTAAGTTGTTGTGACAACGGGAAATGCCTGTGAAATTTTCTCTTCTGATGGAAGATACTGCCAACCTGCTAACACGTAAAAAGTATTTCTACTTTACTAGGGATAGAAAAATGGAGGAAATCTGTCAATCCAAGTTGGAAGGCCATGAGGCTAACAGTGGGAGAGGCAACATAGGAATTCATGCGCATGGGCAGTAGAGAGCTTGGCTAAAGGCTAACGACTGGGATTCTCGCTTAATTCGCATGTACAGAAATGTCTCTTGTGCTTTCAACATGGAGAGAGTCAGTGAGAGAAATAAAGCTTGCGTGTAAATCCAGTGAACTGAAAACAACCAAATAGCATTTGGTAAGATATATAAAACGTTCGAAGGAAATATAGTACCACTGGATATCCACTTACACAAAGGTATCAAATTATATACACAAGCTCCAGAAGGAACACTAGCCCCACTGTACAAGTACTACCAGGGTAACAAACCTCCAGGTTGCTAAACCCCTGGTGTTTTTAGCTTGTCAGGAGGACTCAGTTTCTGACAAACCTGACTCCAATATGTTCATTTAGCTGCTTTCAATGAACTTTACTGTCATTTAGTCACACTTGGAGGTTGTTTTTAAAAGAAAAGTTATCTTTCTCAGAAAAGTCCACAGGGCCTGACATACAGCAGGAGCTCAATAAATCCTTTTTGAATCAAAGAGTGAATGAATGAATGAATGTTCTCAGTAACATGGTTTTGGAACTTCTCCTGTGAACTGTGGCCCTTGATTTCTACATGTAAGATAAAAACTAAACATTATGGAGATGGCTTTACTTTTTCAGAATTTTCCAAGCAGAAAGATGAGCAAAAACAAATTATTTATTACATATGGTTTCTTTCGGCAGTTTCCCTTCATCTACCTTTTGCCCTGCATTGAGTTTACACATCTGTCTCTCTGAGCTATTCTATGTAAAAACCAGATGGAGACTCTGGGCCTGAGTTATTTACTGGTAGGATCTGCAGGACATTTCCCATATTGCTTACAAGGCTGGACGTTTCCCTGTCTTGATACCTGCGGGAGAATGCTACCCTCCAACCCGTGAAGCGGGTAAATGCCAATGCCAACGGGGGGCGGTGTGGAAAGGTGACAGAAGAGAGAAGCACCAGCTCAGTGATGTTTGTCATTTTTATTTGCAATACTTTAGGTCCAAGTTTCAAACTGCAATATTTTTACACTCAAGACACAGTCATGCACAATCCATATTTCAATTTTCTATTGCTTCAACCACAATTTAAAATAACAATATTGGAAACAAAAGTCCTTAAAAAGGTCGGATGCTGAGGTCAGAAGGATGGAACCATACCATCAGCAGGTTTACAAAAGAAATAACTTACTTAAAAATCAAACAAACAGAAAGACCATAAATACCTTTAATCCAAAGTTACATAAGAAGTTCACTACACATGGGTTTACAGATAACACATTTTAACAAAAGTAAAGCACAGGCAAATGAGAAACAATTCTGATAAACAATGAAAATGTAGATCCTCCTTAACTTGTTTTGTCTGGATATTATGAGTATAATCCCAGTAGCCATCACTACCCTGTGATCTGTCTCTTCCTTGCTGATGTACTGAGATTTAAAACTCAACCCACTAATGGTTACAGAATTCTGTGAAAGGTCTTATCATCACTAATGAATATAGTATATGCGGGTCCATAAAACACACCACACACAAGCACACACACCGAACTTGAATTTCACACTCAGGGCTGGTTGGCACTGCTGTGGTCAGGGCACTGGGACTGTCCACTACCAGTTTATCCTCTTTCCAGTAGCATACTCATTCAACTGGCCAATCTCTGTGGGAGTTGTCACCAGAAATGCTATCTTTGGTTCCCAACAAGTGGATTTGCCAACACTCCTTAATGCTAATAGCATGTAATCACTTTTGCCTTTTTCTCTCTGCAACCTGAAAATGCTTAGGCCCACTCGGTAGTCCCAGCCATTAAAATGCATGGGTTCTGATTTGTGCCATTTATGAAGTAAACTCTATAAAGCCCAACACCACTTCGTAGGAAAGAAGAGGCCCAAGTACAGTCCTATTCTAGCAAGTGTGACAGTGTATTTCTGTTCTAGTAGCAAATACTGGCCACAGCTTAATGAAAACCAGACTTTACATACAGAGTGTATGGAAGATGAAAACTGGGAATATGCAACAGAAAAGGAACATTAGAACAAAAACAAAACAACTGTGAAGGAATTGGAAGGCTGCCACAAGTTTTATCAACATTCCCTAGTATTATTCACTTCATTTGTTCGAGGGTTTTTTTTTTTCTTTTTTTTGGCATCATCTTACATAGTTCTATTGTTTAACTGCAACATTAAGAGACCCAGGCTGAAGCATGTGGTATTTGCCATCACTTTAGCAGGATGAATTAGCAAGGCAATCTACAGTACCACAGAATGTTGTAGCTTTTGGAAAGCCTTGGAGATCTAGTCCAATACCCTTATTTTATAGATAAGGAAACAGCCATAACGTGGTTAAGTGACTTGCCCAAGGTCACATAGTAAAGTTAGGAATAGAGCCTTTATTAGAATCCAGGTATCCTTACTTCTAGGCTAGTACTTTTTCCACTACATCTGACTGATTCTCTCTAATTGCTGTTGATTTCCTCGTAGGCCCTAAATCAGGTGAACACGGTACCTGCCTTCTACTGGTATTATGGGATAGCATTCGCCTGATGGCAGCTTCCAAAGGAGACTCTGAGGGCACTAACTGGCTTCTGTAAGTTTATATTGCAAGTGTGGCAGTAAATGCTCCTCGCTATTATTGTCTACTTGAACACAGAAATGTGCGCATGGAAGTGATTATCTCAGTTCCCGCATTTGCAGAGTCAGTTAGATATTGTTTAATATTAAACAGACATCCCCGATGAATGAGGAGTCGGGTTATATTCATTTGGTTCCTAAAGGAGTGTGGGATCAGAAAAGGAGTGGAAAAAAATTAAAGCTGACCAACAGAAAGATTCTATCAGAAACACATTTTTGATGAAAAAATTCTTTCTTAGGAAAAATAGTCCCATTATTTCCAAGGTCCCATTTATTTCCTTCCCAATCCACATGCAAATACATGTTCAGAATTGTGTGTTAAGTTCACTCAAAATCCCGGGTCTGTTAGACTGTCAATTTACAAATGCTGAATTTCAGTTCTCTCTCAGAGACTGGGAGTAGCTTGCATCACTGGCCATGCCTTTGTTTAACCGAATATTAACTGCAAGTAGCTAAGAAAAGGACCATGAGGTTAAAAGGGGCAGGGCAGGGCAGGGCAGGGCAGGGCAGGGCAGGGTTAAGACTCTCATAAGTAGATTATATGTTGAGAATGGCCAAAGAAAAGCCTGTGGGTTCTCTAGGTATAAGGTCTGCGCTTGGTGAAACTAACACCTGAGGCCACTACCGCATTATAAAAGTCCTCACCTACAATTTCTTTGGTGAGTTAGAAGGAAATTCCTCTCTTTGGGTAGATAGTCTCCCCTCTTCTGTTTAAAAATGACAGTAGTTACTGCATACAACCTATAATCAGGCCGGACAGAAAGTACATAGAGGCTGCCATCTCAGGCCAAAGCTAAAAGGAGTATGACTGAATGCCAATAGGCAAGGGCAGTTCTAAATATTTGTCTTAATGTTTTCAGTCAGCTTTTAAGCGCAAGTCATAACTTCTACTGAAATCAATGGGACTTGCCTACTGTTCATTAGAAGAAAATCCTACCTGAATGATAGTGTATCCTGTTGGAAAAGGAAATGGTGGGAGCTGGGGATTTTACCCTTCTGTCCTTCCAAGATTCAACCTGAAAATCTGCTAAAGTGATCCAGAAAGGCGATACTTGAAACAGATGACTTGAAACAGATGTTATCAAGGGGGCTGATCAAAGGTCACCCCTCCAATCTAAAGTAACCAAAGCAGAAACCTCAAGGCCATACTAAAGTGGAGAGGGGCACCCAGTTTGAAAGCAGAAGGACGCGTTTGGAGTACTAAGAGTGACAGCTCCCTAGCTTTAACTTGTAGAAAATAGTCCCCTAAGAAAGCACGTGCCATACCCAAGCGTGTGCCAACCTCAGCACCCAGGCAAGTATAAAGCCTATGGAATAATTGTAACTAGCAAATATCTGTGCCCTGCATGCTCTGGGCTCTGGCCAGAAGGCATCTGCTTCTGGCGTCTTTTCTATGTTTCTATAGTTCCCTTTCTGATGTTTATTATAAAGCAACATTAGAACAATATCAAAGAAAATTTTAAAAAGAAAAAAAAATTCCACATAATCCCGCCACCCTAACACAACTGATTTCAATTGTCTGTGTTCCCAGCCTTTGCCCATACGCACACTTATTTTTACATGGTTGTTCTCCCTGTTTGTGTTATTTAAAGGTGATTTTATCGATTCTCTCTGAGAACTGGCAGCCTCATTAGAAATAAACAACCCACTGAGCAAAGGAATATAATTATTTACATGATCTTTGAGCTGAGAAATATCCTTTATAGACAAACATCTCAAACTATCAAAACAGTTATACAGATGACATGAAGCAATTTCATATTTCTTTTTCTTTTAGCAATGGAATGTGCTTCACAGGGGAGGGAAAGATGTGGGGATCAGGTGGTTAAACTCAAACATTGGGGTGCAATTCACAAGCCTGAAAGAAATCTGAATGACACAATTAAAGAATAAATACTTGACTTAAATCTTCTTACATGACTTGGCCATCCAGTAGCCAAAATGGAACACAGACACACAAATATTTACAATGACACACAGACGAGATCAGCAAGAACGAAGTCATTACCCAACATGGTGACTGATTTGAGGGGATTATGACAACGTACCGGATCCTTGCTACAACATTAATGTTCTTTTCTTTCTTAAATAAATAATCTCTACTGTGCTTCTCACCCTTCCCTGACTTTCCCACTGCCCTATCCCTATCTCAGGACATTTTGGAATCGACATTCGACGATGTGCCCTTATTATCTCAGGGCACACGAGCGACTTCAAAGATCTGGATAGACTCACCTGTGTCAAGATGAGCTAAAAACAAAAATGCAGGGAGAGGGAATAAACTATTAACCACCTGGAGTCCTTCAGCATCATTTTGGCAGGAGAAGCAGCTTCTTCCTAATACTTATTAGAAATATACATAACTCTCCAACGCGGGGAAGGGTCTTTAGAAGCTGTTCTCATTTTAAAATTTACATAGATCTAAGTTTGTAAGAGTAAAGCCTACTGGGATTATATTACCATAAAATCTTGGTATAACGGGCTGTGGTGAAGTAGTACCAGGCTCCTTGTTGTTGATATGCTGAATTGAAAGCATAAAAGAGCAGCCATTTCTCCGCCTACAGTAACCTGAAGGGTCACTGGTCCAGGTCTCCCCCCACCAAAAAAAGGCCTTCATGACATGTAAGGGATGCTAACAGATAACTAGGGCTTCCCAACCAGGTTTGGGGCTTTCTCCCCTGGCAGGGTATAGTTATCAATATACTGAATTCTATTTGCATCCCAGGTATTATTTCACTGAATTCCCTGGCACTATGAATGAAAAATTTTAAAAAATACTTAATTTTAAATGAAATCAAAATTAAGGCTTCTCTCTCTCTCTCTCTCTCATTAAAACAGTGTGGCATTAAAATTTTCAGGCCCAGCCACGTTTTTGTGAAGTATAACATAGTATGCTTCAAATTAATATTACCATTTGATCTTTTCATGTTTGTTGTTTTATCCCACTGTGGACATTTTCGGGGCCGGGGGGGTCAAGCCCCTCCCAAATTTCATAGTCAAAGAAGACAATAGGAAATCCACCAGTGGTGTCATCTCCTAAACATAAACACGTGCACTATATGGGTAGCAGAAACTCTCTAAAGAAAGTGCTTTCTTTTTAAGGAATGGATAGATGATTATATCGATGGATGTGCCTCGGCAGAGAAGGAGAGAGGCCCATGGCATTGATCTCTTTCCCTCTCTTGCTGGATGTAGATAGGTTCTATTCAGATTCTTGACATACTACAAATCAAGAGGCCTTCTACTGCACAAACTGCTAGCTTTTCAAAGGCTTAGAGAAACAACTATGCAGAATTTATAAAATTGACAATACACTCGAAAGAGAAGCATATCCTTTTCTACGCAGACACCCTCCAGATATTTTTCTAAACGCTCAGAAGATTCAGGAAGTGGCAACTGTTGAATTTCTCATAAATCGATACACGGTGAAATACTAGTCATATTTTCCCCAAGCCACAAAAGGAATTCAGTTGGACTGATATTTCTTGGGGTATATGATTGCAAACCCAAATGCTTTTCACTGGAGAACTTCAAGATCTTTACAAACATGTTTTGAAAATTCAAAAGCCCAAAGGGCTAAGTATGAACACACCATATCCAGAAACAGAAATTGGTGACACATAGGGAAAATGGCAACAAGTACTTAGAGCCTAATGTTGACTGGGATGTAGTTTTCACTGACCTCCCATTTCTTACAGAGTTGAGTGCTTACAATATTTCTGTTCTCCAGATCTTTAAAAACAATTTTAACGCTATAAATTGTCAAGATAAATAATTTTTACCAGCAGCAAATGTTGGTTAATGGGTCTGTTTCCTCCTGTTGTGCCTATTTTACAGTTACCTACATTCCACAAGGACAAGACAGGATTAAATTAGGTATTGTTATCTTTGTTTACTGTCCAACAAGGATTTCAGTATTGCATGCTTATATTATCTTCCTTTGGGCTCTTGGAGAAAGTCCCGTCTTTGTTTAAGTATGGTTTCTCCTATCAGGATTTCCTAGGTTTCAGACCTGGACTCACCCAACTGGAGTGCCATAGTTTTGGTGTGTCTTTTTTCAGGTATCATGAAGATGAACGAGCTGGTTTATACAAATGATAAATCAACTACCTCTAAAGCATCATCATGAAAATGTGATAAGATTTCACCATTTGAACTTTTAGACATAGAGTTTTTAAAAGCCCTTCCTGAACACACATATTCCTCTCTGCTTTTGGAAAATGTCGTAAAAGAAACCTTTTCCAATGCAAATGCAGAAAAACAGGTACACAAACCGAGCCACCACTACAGAAGAAGAATAAAAAATTTCAACTCTATTAGGGCATGGACTTCCACATGTTCACACAGTACTTGCTCTGGGTTATTTTTTTTGTTTTTTTTTTTTGTTTTTGTTTTTTTTTGTTTGTTTTTTACTTTTTTTTTTTTAAAAAAACGTTTTGACATCTTTTTTTTTTTCTGGACATCTAATGACAATGCAAGTGAAAAACATCACATTGGGTAAGGAGTTTTGAAGGAGGTTCGAATGCAAGAGGGACTACTCTCTAACTTAAAAACAAACACAACACTATGAAGAGGGAGTGTGCATCTTTGAGAAATCTTTTTTCTTCAAAGTGAATGCACAAAATGAGGGGATTCACTACTGGCTCTTTCGCTTCACGGTAGAAGTGACCACTTTATGGCCACTTCGACATTGCTGCCCTGTTTGGGCTGCGATTCAGGCTTACAAATAAATTACATAATCTGAGGGAGTAGGAAAAAGGCTTATAAGAAGTTTCTATTCATTTGAAAGTTAAAGAATCCCCACCCCATTCAACTGTCTTTTCTTCCATCTTTCCTGCAGTGGAGTTTTATTTTAGTCTTACTCATGAAGGAGATGGTGTGGGGTAAGGCTTGCAGTCCTAGCGGCTGCTGTTCTTAATCGCTTCCTTTGCAGCGATAATCAGAGGAGTCAGGCTGGAGAGAGGCTTGGCTAATTTTAAAAATGGATGCTGC
>NW_020172270.1:102351-166792 GCF_003031525.2 Neophocaena asiaeorientalis asiaeorientalis | reverse complement strand
AAAAGGAAAAAAAAAAAGAGGAATTACTAGAATTCTTTCCTCCAACAAGTATATTACTTTACACTTTCAAGGAGTCTTTTTTTCCATTAAGATGTATTTTGTGGATCCAATTAAACATCATTTAAAAAATAGTGCCAGCTTTTGTCCTTCGGATGTTTTTGGTCTTCGGTGTCATGAAATCTTCTAGAAGCTGACTGGCAGAGCTAGAAATTCAGAGTAGGGGTCTTGTAAAATCTCGCTGTGTTTGCAAGTCTAACTTTCTGATTTTCTTAAATCGATGAATTTATCTGGAGCAGCCCTCATCCTTAAAAAAGTGTATTCTGTTGACCACTCAAGACCTTGACCCTGACATCAATGGCCCGCTAACTGCTAAACCCAATAGTGTGTCTCCACCATTTCTTTTTTGGCCCCTCTGCAGTGCTTCAAACAAGTGAATATCCCTTTCTTCTTTGAGATGTTCTCTTTGGGGGCCTGTGACATTCTACTGTCTCGATTCTCTTCCACACACATGCTCACTGACTACTCCCTCCCTCTCTATCTTCCTCCCTGATTTCACTTCCTCTTCCCACCTCCCAGAACTTGACTCTCATCATCTTCTTTTTCTAATTTACTTCCTTGGAGAGCTCATTCCTTTTCATGGTTCCAACCTCTCATCAAGCTTTATGGAGATGACTCCCAAATGTCCACTGTGTCACCTGATGTCTTTCCTGAATTCTGGTCCTATTTCTCCAATTGCCTGCTGGATATTTCCTTTTGAATGTCTTCTGCCACCTTGAACTCAACATTTAAAAATGTACGTTCAAATCTACCAAACAGGGCACTCTTGTGTGATGTAAGCTACAGGGGCTTTGGAGTCAGAGCACCTAGGTTCAATCCTCTCCTTTGCTTATCACAATGGTTAAATGAGGTAAGTGACAGTTCCTCGTAAGCTACATTGAAGCCAATCAGTGTTAGCCACTGTAGTATTATCCTCTATCACTTCTGCTTTTGCTGAACTCTACCACTGGTTTGATATTCTGAGGTAGGTCACTTTTGTGTTCCTCTCCCTTATGTTCTACATGCAATCAGTTACCTTGTGCTTCCTTTTCAATGCCTTTTACAATTATCTCTTGCTTTCCCTAGGCCTAATCAACTTAATCCTAAATTATAACAATAACCCCCCTATCTTCCTGCCTCCATTTTTTTCTATTGCTAATTCTTCTTGCATACCACAAGATTCATCTTCCTGAACAAAGCTTTCATCAGGTGTGTCCCTCAGATATCTTCAGTGTTTCCCCACTGCCTACAGCCCCTACCCTTTAGCCTGGTGTTCAAGGCTCTCTACGTCCTGTCTCCTGCGGCTTTCCTTACTGGAACTCTTTACTTCAGCTACACCATCTAGCTTCTGTTCCCTTGAACCCTGCCTACATGCCTTTGGTCATGCGATAATCCTTCCATCTGAAATTCCTTCCCCCTTTCCCCTCAAACTATCTAAAACTGATCTGTCTTTCAAGGCCCAGCCGAACTCTTTCCTTTTTGCAGACATTTTCTGAATGCCATAGCCCATAGAAGTACGTCTCTAATCAACCGTGACATTTACTGTTTAAACGGCCTCGGGTTGACTGAGTCGCTAAACAATCTTGCATTTTTTTCATGTTCCTAAGGAGACGGTGAACTTCTGAAGAGTAGGAATCATGCCTTTAACAGATTTGTATCACCCACTGCACTTAAGCCCTGCAAATAGAAGTTGCTCCATAAAAATCCACTTACTTCTGTCTTTTCTCAAGCCTTCCAGTGGTGTGAATGCCATGTATCTCTCTCCTTTCTAACCTCTAAAATGGGCTAGAGTCAGAGAATGGAGTTATATGGACTTAAGGTGATATACAGATTATAGCCTATATGTGTAAAACGAGAAGATGCAACAAACAATGTCTTCAGTTTTCTCAAAATATCATTTTGCATCAGAAATCTGACTGCTTCAGATAAAAGTATTGTTGGGGAAGGAATTAACTAGATAATTGATTCAATTACCTACATAACTGTATAGCTACCTTCAGAGAACCTGTATCTTCACTCATCCTTGGAAGAAGACATGATAGGAGTGTGTACCAGGATGTGTATGTCAGGTGGTGGGAGGGGTGAAAAGATTTGGAAAAGAAGCATTCAAAAGTTCCAGTTTTTCATCTATAATTTGAGGCTGTATTAATGGGAGGATTAATAAAGGGCTATTTCAGATCTGACATTTTCGGGCCCCATGACAGCCTGTGAAACGCTCACAGGTAGCAGAGAAGACAAGGGGTAGCTTCCCCAATTCCTCCAAATTGGTTTATCCCAGATATGATTTGGGTTGGGATGGGATGTTTTCGCGTGGGTGTGGCTGTCTCTGGAGGGAGTTCAGAAGCAACAGGAACTGTTTGTTGTTTGGCCTAAAACAGACTGACTCTATAGTTAATAACACTCTGCATGACCGAGAGTTATGCCTTCTGTTTAACTGGATTATGTGTTCGAAGTCAGGGAGGACAAGTAATCACTTTTCTTGGCAATTACAGATCGTTATCTTGTTCCCCAAGGAACAGTCAGTCCCCAGCAGTGAAGCTATATGTGTAATCCTGGGCGCGCATTGCTTTATCAATATAAATGCATTTTTTCCCTCTAAATTGGTTTGTGTGGAAGAAAATCAGACAATTCAGGGCTCAAATCCACGTTCTGCCACTCAATAGCTGTGTGAGTTCTAATTTCTACATCTGCAACGGGGATAATAACACCTATCCTAGAGAGTTGTAAGAATTAAGTGAGATAACGTTTGTAAAGAATTTGGTATAAAGTAGGTACTAATTACCATCATGTATACTAATCCCTGAGAGCCATGAAAAGGACAAATGGTTACAGAGGCACTCACCACTGGATGGTACTCACCCAGGCAAGCAGGTGCCTGCCATTTGGCATCACAAGCAAAGGGGCTTTGACCAGTAAAGCATTAGAGTAGCAGATGCCATGGAAATAATTGCATAGTTATGTAGACAATTACCTCCGGCCAAGAGCACCTGCGTACAACATCCAGGGGCACAAGTAAAGTTTAGAACGAAACAGCAACACCAGAGGTTCACATTGTTATTTCCCTTGCAAAATAAGACTCCAGGAAGAATAAAAGAGAGTTACAGATTGAACTCCCAAGTTCTCAGAAGAAAGGCAACATGCCAATCAATCACGTATCAGATGCATGCCTATACTTATGTGCCTGTGGTCTCAGATCAAATGGTTAGAGCCTAACTCGAACTAGACCTCTTTTGATAGCGCTCTCTTACTGTCACACATTGACATGGAAAAGCTCAATATAATGACTCTCTCTTTGTAACTGTCCTGTTTCATTGTCACCTGTAAAAGCTCCTTGGCAGATCCTCGCCTATCCACATCCATCTCAAGACAGCGATTTAAAAAGTCACGGAATACAGCAGACAGTCTCTCAGGATTCTGGAGCTCTGGGGTTCCATTAGTGGCTATCAGATATAATGCCTATGGAAAAAAAAAACATTAGAAAAATCTATTCAGCATATACATATTAGGATCACGAGTTGGCATACAAGACACAAATCCAGTTTCTTCTGGTTTATATCCTGGGTCTTAAAAATTCCATTTTAGAGAATGACACTGACATATACTGCAAAGTTTGTGTAACATTTAGAAATGGTTACTCTTGGCAGTAACGGAGGTGACAGTGAGGTGCCCCACCCCCAAAAGCTTGGAAATAAGGTTATAAGGCTGTCCTATGAGAGTTAAGCCAGAAAAAAATCCATATATAATGAATGTGTGATTAACCACCTAGGAAATGAAACCAAGGAATCTGTGACTAAAGAGTTGAGGAAACACACACGCATCCAATCATGTCGACCTAAGTATAACCTCTGGAAGGCACAGTTGCCAAGGTGATTGTAATTTACTGACTGTTTATCTTGATTGGAGAATATTTGTGAGCGGACCAGGGATGAACAGACTACGTTTTGCAATCAGAGAAGTACAGAGAATCAGAAGATGGCAGTGCCTGGATGAGAAGTAACCCTTGGGGCCCAAGGACTCAAGTACTTTTATCCTGTGGCAGATGTATCCCTATAGATTTTAATTAGGTTCCCCGTGAAAGTCTACCTATAATAAGAGAAAATATAAGAAAAGTTGACATTAATAATCCTGTATCCTACTGTAAAATAATTAGTTGCTAATATATCTCTGAGATCTTTGCTGTGGAAGGCTACCACTGAGAGATATCAGCTCATGGTGTGCTGACAGAATCAAGGGCCCTGGCCTTCCAGGCCGAGGGTTGGACCCAGAACCATGGTTAATTCACAAAAGTAAACCCATATTTCAAAGGCTCCGCAGCCATAAAACGCTGGCCATTCCTCATGCCTCCTCTAAGCAAACTATTCTAGAGCACTGAGTATGTATCAGGTACCATATTAAACACTGGAGATCCAAAGATGAATAACAGAATGGCCTACTTTCAAAGATGACACAATTTAGTGAAACAGAGAGACTTATAGATAGCTACCATACAGTAAGACAAGAGCTAATAGAGAAACACAGAAAGTGCCAAGTCAATGTAAGGATGAAACAATTTACACCAGAGGTCAGAGGAAGCTTCACAAAGGAGCTTGGCATTTGAACAGGGTCTTGATGGCTAAATAGGAGTTTTCCTGCAGGTATTACCACCAGGGTTATGCCTGCCTATGCGACCAGACTCCTAACTATCATGAAGACACGCTCCCTCTTGAACTTGCTTGAACTTCGCAGCAAATTATCAGCCCCCTTTTCCACCGTGGCTCCTAATATTATTATCAAAAATATTTCTTTCAGGGCTTCCCTGGTGGCGCAGTGGTTGAGAGTCCTAAAAAAAAAAAACAAAAAAAAGATAAAAAAAAAAAAAAAAAAAAAAAGTTAAAATAAATAAATAAATATTTCTATCAAACTCCTTTCCCAGGCCAGTTTTCATCAGCTGGAGGACATCTCTCCTCCTTTCCAGAAACCTCCAGAGATGTACTTTAGAAAGTGTTAGAAAGGACCGTTTAATCCAGTGGCTGTCAACTTAGAGCAGGCACCAGGATCACCTAGAGGGCTTGTTAAAACACAGATTTCCTGGGTCACCCCCCCAGGCTTTCTGATTCAGTAAATCTGCAGAGGGGCCTGAGAATTTGCATTCTAACAAGTTCCCAGGTGATACTGAAGCTGCTGGTTTCAGGACCACACTTTGAGAACTGGTTTACTCCACCCAATTAAGCAATGGGCTTAATGATTGATGCTTGAGGCACCTGTCCTCACAAACCATCTTTGTTCCTGCATTAAAAGAAAACTGGTTACTGCAAATTACATTTGCTAACTCCTCCTAAAACTCTCTTATTTCAGCTGGCCACAATTCTGCCAAACTCTGCGTCCTTTGCTGGCTTTTTTCTGCCCTGTAGCCAAACCCGGTCCTAAACAAACACATCTCTTTTTTCCCTTTCCACTCTCCCTAAGTCTGTGCTCATGCCATACTGTTTCATTTTCTCTCTTTTTCTTTTCACCATTCTTAGCTCAATACATTCTACTCCATATAATCTCGCCCCTCACAAGTACATATACATCTCTACCCAAGTCCTTCTCACCTCTCTTCAATCCACGTACTAAGAAAAAGGTTGACAGGAAACACCCCAACATGTTAACAGTGGTTCTCTCTGGGTGGTAGGATTATTAGTGACTTAATTTTTTAAAACATATTTTTCAATTTTCCAAATTTTCTACAATCAACGCGACTGCTTTTATTATTCTCAAAAACCCTCCAAAATTCTTTAAAAAATAAAATCTAAAAAGCCGTGCCATCCAATTTACACAACAATCTTCATCTATTTCTCTTTGTCCTCCTAGGATTAAACCTACTTTTCATCAAGTACTACCCCTTAAGGGAAACAAAAACCCAGACGATTTCTTTTCCAACTATTGTTTTCGTTTTAATTGCAACAGTATTATTTCCAACTAATTTCTATTGCAAAGATCCACACTTTTAGTTATATTATGGCTAAACTGGCCTTTGTGGACGGGCCTGGGAACGTACTCACTATGCATAATGCCGTTTCTATGGAAAAATGCACTCTGAGTTCCAAATAGTTAACTTAAAAATGAACTTGTGTGTAAGCTGGGTCCTATCTTTGAAAAAAAGAAAATTGCTACTGACTGCCCTGCTAATGAGAGACAAAAACAGTTGTAGGCAACACAACAATCACAGCAAAAAGCATTTTCCTAGCAAAGTCAAGTCTTAGCTGAAGAAAGATCAAGGAAAATCAGTATAGGCACGAGTTTATCACATTGTGGTTTTATCTGAGTTAGTGAAAACTCAAAGAAAATGGGCTGGCTGAGAAATTAGACTAGACTTATTTCACTTAGCATAATACCCAGCAAATCAGAAAAAGAAAGATACCATACGATATCACTTACATGTGGAATCTCAAAAATAAAACAAATGAATGTATATAACAAAACAGAAACAGACTCACAGACACAGAGAACATACTAGTGGCTACCAGTAGGGAGAGGGAAGGGGAAGGAGCAAGATAGGGGTAGGGAGTTAAGAGGTACAGACTACTATGTATAAAGTAAATAAGCAACAAGGCTATATTGTACAGCACGGGGACTATAGCCAACCCTTTATAATAACTATAAATGGAGTATAAACGTTAAAAACTGTGAATCACTATGTTGTACAACTGAAACTTATATAATATCGTACATCAACTATACCTCAATAAAAAAAGAAATTAGACTAGAGATTTCCTTTACAGTTGGTTGCTCCTTGAGTAAGAAACCCAGATTCATACCTGACTTCTCCTCCTTCCTCAGCTGGAAACCTTCCCCTCCCCCAGCCTTCACTCTAGTCAGTCTAGTAGCTTCTGTTCATGCAACCTTTAGAAATGTCATTCATACCCATGCACTTTCCTCTACTCCCACTGTCTCTGCTAAAGGTTGGGCTTCCCTCAGACTGTTACGATAGCCTCCCAATGGGTTTTTTCTTACTCAAGCCTTTTTATTCCTCAGTCCGTCTTCCTTAACAACCTATCTCATCTTTAATCTCATCACGGCATCCATTTTTCTGCTCTAACACAATTTCTGGTGGCTCCCTATGGTCCACAGATGTGGTTTTCAAACTGGACTCTCCAAAATTCCCCTCAAGAGCAGCTAAGTGGGAAAAGAGGTGGGAGAGGGAGATGGATGTAGGGATTCTAGGACCCTGCACCCACCCATATGTGTTTCAATCGGAGAAATACTTCTTTTTTCTTTATTTATGCATGCTTCCAGCAAGGTTTAATTTGAACCAAGGGATCACTATAGTTGTTTGAAAACACAGGACGTAGTAAAGATTCCTTTGCATGGCATACGTAGTAAAGATTCCTTTGCATGGCATACGTAGTAAAGATTCCTTTGCATGGCATAGAAGGTTCTCCATGATTTGGTCCCGCCTCCCTTTCTAGTCCTCATCTGTTCTCTTCTCACCCTAGAGCCCTGCTTCCCCCAACTCCCCATACGTACACACACTGGCCAAAGCTCACATACTATTCATGCCAATTAGTTCATCATTCCCATAGTAAGAAATGCTCTTTTATATCTGCCTGAAATGCTGCTCCCTTAACTGCCTAGTAAACTTCTACTTGCCTTAAAATTTCTACTTCAAATGGCACCTCCTTTTTAAAGTCTTCTCCATTGCTCCCAGATGGAGACTGGGTTTTACTACTGAAGGTCCTATGTCCCTCAGTGCCAAGCAAACTGGGATGGTGGTCACCGTGCAGATAGAGTTAGTCCTTCCCTCCTTTAAGCTACTACAGCCCTTTGTTTATATGTCTGTTTTCACATTGTAGGGTGAATACTTGTTACTTGTTCACTGGTCTGTCTTCCTAGACTGTAAAGGTAGGAATTGTATCACAATCATCTCTGGATTTTATGGCAACTGGCTCAAAATAGGTGCTCAATAAATGTTTTTGTTGCTAAATGAAATGACAGCCAAAATGTATAAATAAATCGAATTGAGCTGGGAATATGACAGACTCTACAAAGTATTAAAGCTGAGAACCTAAAGTGAACTAGTAAACATATAAGAAGATATACAGAGAATGACAAAAACACCCTTTCTGAGTTGAACAGGCTTGGAATGTGGGAACTTCTGACTACCCAACTCCTCAGTGTGGGAGAAGGAAGAAAGCTCCATGAGCAATGTAGGTAAGGAGATGACATCAAAGAGAGGGAAAGCTGGAGAAAGAGGTCCACAACATGGTAAACTGCTGTGGGCAAACCCAGAGAGGAAGCGGAGACAATACGTTCTCTCTGGAACTTGAAACGTAGCAACTTAGTCTTCTCTGACTGATCGTGAACAGAGAAGGAGCTCTTGATTTTTCTTCAGCTACATCATTAAACAAGGTCTGTTTATTTCTTAAGGTGAGGCAACACAGGCCCTGTGACCTTATTTATAATGTTAGACAGACAACCTTTGGCCAGAAAATGGTGTCTTTCTTCTTTGTGATACACACATTACCTAGAAGTTTCTGGTGTTCCGGAATTTTTAATAACTCTATATCACTTGGCAATAACACACAAACTTCGCAGTTTTCTGCGGCCCCTGATGTGCAACTAAATTCACCTTAGTACTCAGAGAAAATGACTTTACCCAGTTGGAGGAATAATTCAATTTACCTTATTGTCAATTTCCTCGGTTAAAAAAGATCAAAGTGGTCATCTTCGAAGTTACCACATTTCTCCAAAGAAGTCCCAAAACAATCCATATGTACCCAATAAATTTTCATTAAGGTGGTTTTGCAACTGGACTAACCATTTAATTAAAAAACTTCAGTTTGTGACTTCAGTTCATTTTAACAGTTTATAAAGTTTAGGTTAAGACATTAGAAGACAAACCAGGAGACGTAAACGGAAATGTGTTAGTAACCCTGAGAGGTCCCAGCACTGTTATAAAGACTCCCTTTACAAAGAGGAGAGGGTGTGGCGTGAACATTTCTTTCTAAGTTGAATATTTGGGACTCAAAACACATTTTCCCATGGAAATCGTGTTATACATGGTGAACAGGCTCTCAGCCTGGCCCTCAAAAATCTATTTAACAAACAATGTTGGGGCTTCCCTGGTGGCGCAGTGGTTAAGCATCCGCCTGCCAATGCAGGGTACACGGGTTTGAGCCCTGGTCTGGGAAGATCCCACATGCCGCGGATAAGGCCGTGCACCACGGCTACTGAGTCTGCGCTCTAGAGCCCGGAAGCCACAACTACTGAGCCCACATGCCACAACTACTGAAGCCCACGCGCCTAGAGCCCGTGCTCCGCAACAAGAGAAGCCACGGCAGTGAGAAGGCCGCGCACCACAACGAAGAGTAGCCCCCGCTCACTGCAACTAGAGAAAGCCTGCGCGCAGCCAAAAATAAAAATAAATAAATTAAAAAACAAACAATGTAACTATAAGACAAAGGGCTATCTGTCTATATCTTAATCTGTATAAATACGGTTTTCATGGGAAATATTATTAGCTAGCATTTATTGAATGATTACTATTAGCTCACTTGATTCGTACAACGACCCCCTGAGTTATACTTGATTATGATCCCCAATTGACAAATGAAGAAACTGAGGGAGGTAGGGTTAATATAATAATTTGCCCAACATCACACAACTAGCAATGAGGGAGTCAATATCTGAATCCAAGGACTGTGAGCCCAGAGTCCACACTCCTGACCACTGCACGGCATCACCTCACAGTGTTCCCAGCCTCTGAGGTAGTAATTCTCGTAAGCAGAGGCAGACAAGGTCTCTTCAAGAGATGAGGCACACTGAGCATACACAACTCTACCTCTACCTCTACCAGAGGAAACGGACCCCCTGGATGTCAACTGTTTTCCCACTTACTTCGAAATGGGGAACAAAAGGCAGGTGCCCAGTTAGGCTTCATATTGTATTCACCGGTGTCTGTATATATGTTGGGAGTTCATAAGCAGTGTGTCCTCTGGTTGTTGCCTGTAACCTACTGCTGTCCTGGTTCCTTTCTTATTTTGGAATTTTCAACTACCTTTGAGTGTTTTACGGGAGAGATTTGGCAATGAGTGACTTGACACCTTAGGACTTAGTTTACTCATGACCTGGGATTTCAGAGGTTAAAGGCCAGAGTGTATTACTGCCTCTGATGTGTTTATGGATTTCATGAAAAGCCCTGACATTTCTTTCTAAGAAGAGAGTAAATGGGGCCAAATCTACAAAAAAGGAAATTGCTATATTATAGCTACGATTGTAGTCCCTATTTTGACTTACTCAACCCAACGGTTCAGTGTGATAACTGAATAAGCACTGTGGTCTAACTTAGTTCCCTACTTGTCTTGCATAGTAGCTCTCATCTGTCACCAAATTCTTCACAGGGGTAGGGGGCTCCGCTGCTGTTGCTGAGCCTATTACAGACCTATTCCCTTATAGCTTGATGGTAAAGGTAATTAGGTACCTCTGACTGATTAGGTCTTGGCTTAGCTTTAGACTGCTCCTTTCAAGCATAAGAAACTGGCCACTGTGCTTCCCTGGTGGTGCAGTGGTTAAGAATCTGCCTGCCAATGCAGGGGACATGGGTTCAAGCCCTGGCCCGGGAAGATCCCACATGCCGTGGAGCAACTAAGCCTGTGTGCCACAATTACTGAGCCGGTGCTCTAGAGCCTGCGAGCCACAACTACTGAGCCCACGTGCCACAACTACTGAGCCTGTGCTCTAGAGCCCGCGAGACACAACTACTGAAGCCCGCGAGCTACAACTACTGAGCCCACGTGCTACAACTACTGAAGCTCACGCGCCTAGAGCCCGTGTTCTGCAACAAGAGGAGCCACACAATGAGAAGCCCGCGCACCGCAAAGAAGAGCAGCCCCTGCTGGCTGCAACTAGAGAAAGCCCGCGCACAGCAAAGCAGACCCAACACGGCCAAAAAATAAATAAATTTACTTTTAAAAAAACAAAAAAAAAAACTGGCCACTGCCAGAAAATAAAGACCAGATGAGTCTGATAATGTACATGCTCATTCTAGTCTCTCAGGATTAATAGCGCTTATCAAGAAACGTGGAGCAGGCTACGTGTGCTCAGGAAGCCACCCTGGGCAGCCCAAGCGACACCCACGGTTGAGAACCACAGTGGGTTTGGAAGTGGGGGAGGGGTGGGCAGAGAGATGGAAAAGCAGGAAAGCAAAAATGGAGCAGGAGGTAGAGGGAAAGAAAAGCTGTAAGAAGCAGAGGGAGCAGGAAAATACAGGACAAGGACTGGGGCCAAAGTATCATGGGGAGAGAAGGTGGTCAGTGGAGTGAAGAGGAAGAGAAATGAAGATAAAGGCTCAACGAATCAGGAAGGTCAAGGGGACCCGATCCTAGGATCCATTCTGCTACTGCCCCATTTCTCCGGTCCTTCTCACATAAAACTTCTCAAAACATCATCTATATTTGGTATGTTGACCTCCTCACCTCCCATTTTCTCTTCAACCCACACCTAGTTTCTAGTTCCAAGATACCGTTTACCGTAATACGTTTGTTCCTATCCCACTTCAGAATATTGGAGCAGGAAGGGGCTAAGTCCCTGATTCTCTGGACCTTTTCCAAATTACCATATTAGGATCAGAATCCAGCTGGACTGTGATATGATCTGTGAAACATACATTACTGCTCACATAAATTGGTTTCAACTTCTGTTTTATATGCAGTTCATCAGCTGAACAGCTCTGTATACCATAACACGCTATTCTTCCCAATATACCACAGAGTGTGGATCATGGGTCCCTGCAACAGCTTTATCACTCTTTTGCTCTTCCCTGGCTTCTCCCCAAGATTCCTGTCAGAGTGGGTTTGCCCAGTCCCACATGCAGCATCCTTTGTATCATGATCAAGTGTCTTTCTTGGTAGGGAAAGGGGGACTTTTCCACTCTATGGAATACAGACTTAGTCACGAGATGATGACAGAGATGTATCCAAGCAGCTTTCTGAAGGTCCCAACTCTGGAAGCACTCCTACAGACAACGCGTACTCAAACCCTGGCCCTTCTGGCACTCAGGGAAGGCTGTAGCCTATCTACAGCCTAAGAATACAGAATCAGAGTAAGAGACCCAGGAGTTTCCCCTTTTATTTAACTAAATTTCATGTGGAAGCTCGATACAGAACACAAGTTAGAGGAACTATTTTGGTGGACTCAAGAGCCACGTGACCTCCCCCCTGGGCCCCAAAGATCTCCATGGAATTCTAGGAGCCCGTGGAATTCGTAGAGTCCATTGGTAACCAATAATCTTGTCGAATTCCACTTGTTTGAAATGATAAGGAAATGGAGGCCCAGCAAGAAGTAATCTATACAAGGTCAGGGGGCTCCTGACGGGCAGACCTGGGAATAGAATTCGCTCTTTGACTCACATGATGCATACCGTTGGCTGAGACACTAGATAGTTCCTTGTCTGGTTCCGTCACATTCACTGGCCACACAGAGATGAAAAGTGCTGATGGATTTTGCCATCTAAGTAGTGGGGCAATGCTTTAAGAAAGAAGGAAGGGGACTTCCCTGGTGGCGCAGTGGTTAAGAATCCGCCTGCCAATGCAGAGGACACGGGTTCAAGTCCTGGTCCAGGAAGATCCCACATGCCATGGAGCAACTAAGCCCGTGTGCCGCAACTACTGAGCCTGTGCTCTAGAGCCCGCAAGCCACAACTACTGAGCCCGTGTGCCGCAACTACTGAACCTGTGCTCTAGAGCCCACGAGCCACAACTACTGAGCCCGTGTGCTGCAACTACTGAAGCCCACACGCCTAGAGCCCGTGCTCTGCAACAAGAGAAGCCACCGCAGTGAGAAGCCCACACACCGCGATGAAGAGTAGCCTGTGGAACATGTCATTTTAAATATATTGTAAAGACTCAGTTTTAATAAAAAGTTTAATATGAAAAAAAAAGAGTAGCCCCCGCTTGCTGCAACTAGAGAAAGCTTGCACTCAGCAATGAAGACCCGACGCAGCCAAAAAATAAATAATGAAAGAAATCTATAAAAAAAGAAAAAAACAAAAAAGAAGGAAGGAGGAAGGAGGAGAGGAAAGAAAAGAAAAGAAAAAGAAAGGAAGGAAGGAAGAAAGCGGGAGGAAGAGAGGTTGAGAGGGACGAAGGCAGGAAGGGAGGAAGGGAGGCGGGGAAGGAGGGAGAGAGGAAGAAAGCTACAGCAAAAAGGTCAGCCTGTTTTTGGTGATACTGTTAGAACGTTGGCTCTTGCAGCTACAGAGCTAAGACTGCCTTAATCAAGTTAACTTTCTCTGCTGAGAGGCTTATACAAGACACCTCGGAGTATCCTTTTATCAGAATGCAAAGGGTCTTCTAAAGTGATGTCGCAACCAGGTTGGAAAAGGTATATTTCAAAATGATGACAAAGGTCAGAAACTATCTTAATTATCGAGCTAACCCTAATTTTCTTGGTGAAGTCATTTTTCACTGGCAAAAACACAGATTTAAAAAGCCATAGGATAAACATGTGAGTGGGCATTTGAGTGGGCATTTCAGGGGCCAAATGTCCATCATCACACTCTGTGATCTGTCCATTTAGAATGAGCTTTGATTTCAACGGACTTAACTACTTAGTTATAGGTCTGGTACCTATTAGGGCAATGGGCATATGCATCCTTGGCTAATATATTCCCAGGCCTTGCTTTAAGGACACTGAGGAATGATAAGATAATAAACAGTAGGATAAGGGAATATCAGTCATGGCCAACAGCAGGTCCCCGGTCACCACATTTGTCATCTTTCTTTGCCTCCTCTTTGCCTGGTCAGAGCCTCAGATTTTCGTTTGCTGTGGAATCAATTTCTCCTTTGGCTGTCTTCTGGGTCATAACTCACCAGTTTGAACTGTCTGCTTCTGAAGTACAATCTAAATGAGACTTGCAGCTTTCCTATGGCTAGGTCCCATTTTCCTATGCTAAATTCCTGACAACCAATGATTCTTAAGAGCTGTCTATCTTTTGACAGGCAATATTTTTTTCTGATTAAAAAGAAACCCTGTTACTGTTCTATAATTATTTTAGTTGCAGTTATCCCAACTCACCCCTCCTTTTAGGCATAGGTTTGCCCTCAAAGTAGAAGTGTCAACAAACCATCAATAAACCTTGCTGTTCCATAGTGGCTTACGGAAAAAGAAGGGAATGCTCCCAGCTCTTCCTGAAATACATTCAAAACAATATTGACTGAGTGCTAGCAAAGTATGCTTGCTTCTCTGGCGCTCAGGAAGTTTATGTCTGACTTTAATTCCAAATGAGCACCCGCCATCAAACCCAGACATTCCAATCCACAACACAGGTTCCAGCACTTTGGCCCTTAGCTGCTGCTTTTTAGTTGCTAGAGGTTCTCTTCTTCTGCTTAACTCTCTTCTCTAGACATACAAGCTAACCAGAATTTCCCCGGTTCTATAATAAAAAAGAAGAAGAAACTAACGTGTGTAGTGCTTCAAGTGTGGGGATAGGGGGAGTAGGGAGCCTCTTAATGTAGACAACAGGTCTGCCCTCCCTTCTCTCTGGCCATAGAGTTTATGCACTCCTAATCATGAGCAGCCAGACCGAAGGCTTTATTATCACCAATATGTGTTATGTACCCAACAGCTAGCACATTGTAATGATGGACTCCATTTGCAGGAGAAGCAAAATTGAAAAAGAAAATGGGCATGTCATAGAGGTATATACTGAACTAACGTCGTTTCTTTTTTGACAGCGTTGCTGGAATGGTAAATCAAAGAATGCCAGGGTGTGTCAGGATTTCAACAAAGTGACCCATGATACTTTTCTTAGATGGAAAGGAGAAAGGTGGGCAGAATGACAGCATGCTCTTTTCTGGTTGAGCAACCATGCTCAAAGAGGGCTGATGAAGAACTGTTTTTCAATATAGACAGGGTTCTACAAAGGGCTTGCCACAGAGCTTTGTATTTGCTCTAGGCCTTGGTGTGGGAACTTGACGTCATTTGTTCTTGAAGCTCCACAGATGAGTCCAATGTGCAACCAAGGAGGAGAACCACTAGTACAGGATAGGCGGTTCACATACTACCCTACGTACTATTTTACGCCTTCAGATAATCTCTTCCTGATACCGATAACTGTCTTCCAAAGATCCGGTGTTTGATACGGTTTCACAGATGCTTAAAGCAAGGGTAGAAAGAGAACACTTAAAAGTTCATCTCAACTAGGATAAAGGTCTGGAAAATTACACAGAAAAAGGGCTGAGGAATAAAAACAAGAACAACAAACCAAAGATTTGTTTTATGGAAATGATTGTGCCTCCTTATCTAGAATCAGGTCATTATAATCACAGGTTTATAAAAAGATAACTTCAAACTAACACAAAAGTTGGGGAGATGAGCAGTGTACCAACGTTTGATTTGCATATCCACAGGGAAGGTTCGATTTTAACTCCAGTCACTCTGGCAAACAAAAAGAACAAGGCACTTTATTATTGGAGGCTTCGCTAAAAATGTCCGTGGGTCACAGAACAAGGCATCCAAGGCCAATTACGTTGAGTGCAAAGACTTCAGGCAGTGAGGAACTTGTCTCGTCTCTGTCTCTGGAAGGGTCTCAACCTCATAACATCGGCACAGTTAATAACTCTCTGACCTTTAAAAGGCATTTCATGAGCAAATTAGGTCAATTAGTACAGAGCAATTTACATTAAAAAAAATCCCAACCGCTTTATAACTGGGGGGAGGGGGGAGTCGCTAATTCCTTGCATCAGTGGTATGTTAACAGGCAATATTTCAAGAGGGTTTGCTCAGTCCCAATGGACGCAACAAAGACACAAAAAAAGCCACAGTGAAATGCAAACAGCCTTCGAATGTACAGCCCCAGATTTCACCTTTAACCTCTGCTGCTCAGTGTTACCTGTTCATGGTCATTTATACTAAACTGTGGAGGACTCTCCACTGCTCGAAGGGATGTGAGCATAGTCAGTGTGGAAGGGAAGTTCTTGGGGGAAGTGGGGAATCCGATCTCCCTTCATGAATGGGTAAAAAGTATTCGAAGGATCCTTTCTCACTTTTCTATTGCTATATAAATCCCCTCCCCCACTCTCCTTACAATGAGCTACACACTGTGCTAGGTGTTTACATGCATTATTTCATTTAGTTTTCATACTAACTCTGCAGGAGAGATATTGTCCCCATTTTACACACAGGAAACAGGCTTCTAAAGGTTTTGAATGACTTGCTGAAGGTCACAGAGATGGCAGGTTGTGGAGCCGAGACCCACCCAGTTTTGCCTGACTCTGTGGGCCAAATGCTTTTCATATCAACATGCTAGCCTTCACTCTACCGCTCTGTCTCCCCTTCCACTTCCTTCCTTTTTCTCCTCCTCAAAGCCGAAAGAGGTGGATGAGTGGTGGTCTTGGAAGGATTTTAAAGAAAGAAGGGCTAAGCCAGTTCTCTTTTATACCTCTGCCAAAGTTCTGCGATTTTCAATTTCCCCACACATGGCCTGGTCACCGGGATCCAAGAAAACACAGACTTCCAACAGGGTCACGGTATATCTTTTTCTGTCCAATCTCTCCAGGGTTTCAGTGACTACATTTTTCAAATTCCAAATCAGGGCACACAGTCGGGAACACTGGCTTTTATTTAAGAGAACGTGAGGACAACATATCTAAAATCAAAACTTAAAAGGTCCTTGTGGCGCCTGGCAGACAGATAGAGGGCCGGCACCATACGGACTTGGTGACTGAGTCATTGGAGGTTGATCACACGTGGAGAGTGAATCTTTGTCAGTGGAACTCAACCGGGTGGTCTTTCTGACGAATCTTTGTGTTACAGCCTTAATGTAGGCTTCCTGAACCTGGTGGCTTGTCAATCTACAAGTACTTATTTAGATACAAGGCTGTGGATCCTAAGAGACGAGCTGTTAGTTATTAGCTCTAATCCTAGGCTAGAAGATGCCCATAAAGATTAAAACTTGTTTCCTTTTTCCTAACGATTAACAGCCTAGCTGAAGAGCGATCAACTGTAATTGGGGAACGAAGAAGGTAATAAATGCATTACTGAGACCACTTGCTTTACAGAGCCATTGATTTAATCCTTAAATTTTGCAGGTTGTAAATTACTCATTAGAAGGCAGAAAGCAAAATAGCCATAATCCGTTTAGTGCCTCCAAACTCCAAAGACTTAGAGGAGGAAATCCATGGAAACAAGAGACCTGATGTGTTCTTTCACTGCTACTTCTTAATGGGCAAAGGTGGTTAAACAATAAGGACAAGCCCATGTAATTACCCTGATGCGCTGGTCCATGGGTCAGGGGTGGGCTTGATTCAATTCACGGAGGGCTGACCCACAAATGGTGGGAAAATGCCCCTTCTTTTTCCACTCAGCCGCATCGTACCTCCAGATTGCTTCATGAGACCAGAGCAATAGCCCATAGCATTCATTAGGGCATTCACTCCTATCTGTTATTTTCTAATCAGTGCCGGGACTAGGACAGTAGTAGGTTTCTTTACATGTACAGAAAGCCACATATATTTGGCTTGAATATGGATCTTATAAGCTTAACGTGTAAACACTTAACCATTTACTAATGGTTTTTGTATATACTAAGGGTAAAATTCAATTTTAGACGCTTAGTGGTAATGAAGCGAACAGTATGCAGGATGCCTTTGGCACTGGCACTCTGCACGGGTTTTGAGATCAGAATTTGAATCAGTGCATATTGCCTTTTCTCAATACCGTGATGCCCTTTATATATTGGGTATAGAACATAGCTTCTGGCTCACCTTTAGGCTTTATTCAACGAGACAGCTACTGGCTCGCTTCTGTACTGAGCAACCTCTGATTCTGCAGTAGCAAACTGAGTTACCCAACACAAAAGATTTCCATTCATTTTCTACTGGACAGTCTAATAAAGTTTGTGATGTCACCAGGCTGGTCTATCTTGTGTTCCATTCACTACCCACCATGCTGCTGTCACTCAATAAATCATTACTGATAATGAAACAAAATCTAATTTAAAAAATTATAGCTGTTCTGGAAATGTGTTTATTTACTTTGTTAAAGTAATTATAAAGTAAGCGTTTCCTAGATAGAGCATTTAACCATGGCGTGTGATAAAAATACTGTTTTCTTCCCACATCTTGCTTTAAAAAAAAAAAGCTACATTTTTTTTAACAGCAGAAAGCTATACTAAAGAATTTCAAAGACCCCTGGCATTAGAAATAGCGATATCGAAGCATTTGAAATAACTGTTGAGACATCTTAAGAGAAACAGGAAATAACTCATAGTGATTTTGAAAATTATAACTTGAAGCTTCTAGGTCACTTGTCCCATGAAAGACCCCATTCTGGCCACTTTTAGTGGAGACAAGAAATGACACTTGGCTTTTTCCCTTTCCTGGGGATGAAGTACTTGAGTTTTCTTTCGACTTACCCTGAGTGGATTTTCATTAAGGTAAGGGGGTTCACCTTCTACCATTTCAATCGCCATAATCCCCAGAGACCAGATATCAACTTTTGGACCATAAGCTTTTCGAGTCACCACCTCAGGTGCCATCCAATAGGGAGTTCCCACCATAGTGCTTCGTTTACTTTGCTCAGGGGTGATCTGGGCACAGAACCCAAAATCAGCTGCAGAGAAGAAAAGTCAGTTAAAATCAGCTCAGATTATTTTTCCTTTACAAGAGGTCACTTTCAGATATGGCCATACTTTCCTTTAGTTAGACTCTGAGCTTTTACAACTGCCTGGCTCATATCCTTCTGTTACCTGACCTCTCAGCTGGTCCAGATTTTAAACGGGTCTGAAATAACCGACTGATGTGATGTCATTTTTACTAGACCTCAATCTGGTTCCCTCCCCACACTGTTCCCTCTAACTTACGGAATCCTTTAGTTTTCTAATTAGCTATTTGTCATCCAGCAGATGGGAGCCATTAGAAATTCTGAACTATCGAACCCCCTAAATCTGGTCACGATCTACAGGAACACAACATTAGAAAAATTCTTTACCTCAAACTGGGCTGTAAATGCCTTCAAACCCATCACTTTCAATAGCCCTTTACTTCTCAAGATAGACAGTAAAAGAGTAGAAATCCCCTGACACTCGCTCAAATGCCATCTGAACCATAATACCTACTCAATTTAACAGAGCCATCCATCCCAAGGAGAATATTGTCACTCTTTATGTCTCTGTGGATCACTTGGTTTGAGTGCAAGAAATCCAAAGCTTGGAGGCACTATTGAATCAGGAAAAAAAAGTTCTAATTATATCACAAAAATTTGTTTAGATGTGCTTCGTTTCTAGATAAATTTTGGGCAAGGGTATAATTTTATGTTGTTGGGTGAAATAAATTACTAAAGGTTTTCAATGCCATTTTGAAATCATGTTACCATTTACATCAGTGATGCAACTTAGCGTTATACATGTGAAAGCTCCCGAATCAGACTTGGACATGAAGAGTGATGGTGTGATAAGTAGCACTAAATCATTAATACAGCCACATGAGCCAATTACTACAATCGTACTTTGACTTACTTATCTGGAGGATATGGATTCAGCTTGGTCGTTTACAGATACAGTAAGCGTCTGCATCTGTGGTGTGATTTCACGTAGTAGGTCTGGAGTGGAACCCTGGAATCTGCATTTAAAACAAGTGCCCCAAGCTATTTCTGATGGACCAACCGCCAGGTTTGGGAACCACTTCTAGGCTCTGAAGTAACTATAGGTACTTGTTTGGAAATGGCTTTGCATTGTAATACTAAAAGACGGAAACCACAGGCTAAAGGTTGAAGAATCCCCTGAATATTTTAAGTTTGATTAATTGCATGAATAGGAAATATATGTGTTTGGTGGATATGTGTGCATACTGGGAAGGGGGAAATTTAAGTGAACAATTTAAAATAAAAAAACAACAAAAGACCAGCTGGAAGTATTTGGTTTTGTTTTACTATCATTGATTTTCAAGTTTCAGTGGGTCAGAGTTCCTCCGTGTCTACAGAAAACCTCAACGAACGGGGTAGAGGGTAACACCCAAGATGAGACTCCAATGAGGAGTGTTTTTTTTTTAATATTGAAAAAATTAATATAATAAAATATCCTTCATTTAGCTTGAAACTAGGGATATGCCACTGTTATTGGAAAAGAGGCAGACACTCAGACTCACTGGAGGGCTCCGAGGGAGGTGAAGATTGTACTATGAAAGCAACTACTTTCTGGACTGAGGGAGGACCTTGTTTAAACTGCCTTCTAGAAAATGATTGGATTATAATGTGCTCTATATTATACATGGATTACATAGCACATACAAGGCAGAATAACTGTCATGTAAAAATTCCCCCCAGTCAGAAAGAAGTTCCATGCCAACATTACTGTTTTCCACATTCACCAAGACTCCAGCATGCAGGCTTAGACATGGCACCTCATGAATGGCATAATAGAACTCAAAAAGATCCACAGCAAAGCAACTAAAATAAACAAAGGGGCTGGGGAGGGAGGGTTAGGATTTAAATTGGAGTTAGGATCTTCAATTGTTTTTTAGTACAAAAGATGTACTATTGCTACTTTGATGTTACAAACATTCTGAATAATCAAAGATAAAAAACTGTCAATCTCGGTGTTCTCATCAACCAGAGAAATGCTCTATTTTCTTACCTCTCTGCAGACGGCTGCTATCTGTCCTTCATCCATACAGGTCTCTGTGACCACATCAGTCAAAGAGCCACCAGCCAAGTATTCCATGACTACCCATAGTTCATCACCCACTAAGTAGCTACAACGAGAGAAGAAAAAGACGTTGACTCAGGCCTAAGGAAGTGGAGACCCTTCTATATTTCCATTAAGAAGGGAACGTGCAGTTAGCCTCTGCATTCGGGCATATTACATAACAAGAGGAAGATATCAATAATGCGTATGAGACACGTCCTTAACATTAGAAGAGAATATGCATGGAAATCGAAGGATCATCAGATAAAAGTGCACCATGGAAGGAAGGAAAAGAGCAAGGAGGCCTCTGGTGACTGACTACTGTCAATCCTTCCATTGTAAAAAGCTAGTTTCAGTGAACAGGATCAGTGAATAGCCCTTTTGGATAACTCAAGCCACAGTGTTGATTTCTTGGACTGAACTGACCCATGGCATACAGTTCTACAGGATAATTTATTCAGATCTCAGCGTTATTTTTGATTCTACTCAATTAATTACAGAAATCTTTTCAGGTAGTGGCTGAATCAAAGAGAATCAAAGAGACTCATGTTGGCAATGGATTTACTGGGCTGAGGTCTCTGTTCTGATAGAAGTCAGTTATGACATGCCCATTATCTTTAAAGTAGTTCTTGAGGGACACAGCCCAAGTGATCAAATATGGAGAGGCAGGTCACCAGAGCAATGTGGGCAAATTCAAACCCCTGGGATCATCTGAAGGCACTTTAGCAGTATGATCAGGTCTCTCTCTTCCCCTGCTCAGCAAGAGAGAGAAATTACAGTGAATGGAATGACCCCGACAATTCTACCCTGCCCCCAGCTTAACACCAGTATGAAGCAAGCCTTTCTGTTCAGTGGTGCTCAAACCGCAGTGCCCGTAAGACTCACCTGGGAAGTTTGTTCAAAAGGAAATTTCTCATTAAAATTCTCATTTTATAAAAATGAAATATCTCATTAGTGATGGAGAACAGCCTAGAAATCTGCATTTTTTAGACATGCAGTTTTTACAAAATTACAAAAGTAGAGTGAAGTCACTCTGCTGCAGATGGTCCCTAAATGACACTTTATGAAACCCTGATTTCGACTATAAAACCTGACCCTCCTTCGTTTTGCCCCCCTTTTGCCTCCTTCTGTACCACTGGTCTACCTGGCACAAAACACAGAAAGCAAGATCTTAAACTCACTGAGGTTGTAGACCTGGTCTTGTTTCCTTTGTATCCCCTCAGGGTACACAGCACAGTGGTTCTAAACAAACCCTTATTGAAACTGAATGAGACAGATGTTAAACCACAACTGAAGAGTTACTGCTGTCTTTAAATGCCTATTAATAACCCACTGCTAATACCACTGATGAAAGAGACATTAATTACCCGGTCTAGGAAAAAGGTTTGAGATTAAAGTCTCAATTCCCTAGACCTCACTGTCAATTCATCACGAAACACCCATGAAAGCAGGGCCATTGTAGTCTGCCTCCTTTACTTAGATAGCCAGAGACTGCACTGACTCCAAACAAACACTTGATGCAACGTTTAAAACACCACAGCTCTCTCCTATACGCAAGAGCCTACTTCCTGGCAATAGGGGGTCACAATCCTCAGAAGGAAATTACACAAACTGCTCATGTTTAGAAGCAAGACCATAAAATGTGTCTTCAAATGTTTAACGTGGACACAGATAACTGGGTGCAAGTTTAGCAACAGATCTGATACTCAATATTCTGTAGCATTTGAGAACTATTTGTAGAATGGATGCTAAATGAATAGATCCTAAATAAAAATAATTGGCCAAGAAAATGATATCCCATAAAGCAAACAAGTACATGATGAGAGAAAACACTTACCTATCTAAATAATTAACAATATTGGGGTTCTTATTTTCCCTCATGACCAGAATTTCGTTAATAATTAATTCCTTTTTGGGTTGCTGCTGAAGGTTCATCTGCTTTATGGCCACCTGAATAGTGATTAAAATGCAAGAATGAATTAGCATCATCTGACTAAACACAAACATCCGTATTTTTTGGAAACAGTGTCAGGCATACAGATTCTTTATTTTACTAAGCTCTCCCTCGATGCCACAAACCCATGCTTCTTTTCTTTGGTCAATCATGAATTCGTCATTCACTTCAGACACTTTGGACACCAGTGAGGTAAACATATGTCAACTCAGCGCTACCCATTTTTTCAGGCACAGATGCCATCGAAGAGGAATTCTGATCAATATGAATAAAGGAAAGTAGAAGTCAGAATTGAATGTTAACACTTACCTCCTGTCCTGTGGCGATGTCTAGCGCTGTATAAACAGTACCTGATGCCCTGTGAAGGTGAAAATGATCAAATGAATAAGTAATCAAAGTGTTATCAATATATTTTATTTGGAATTACATGTAATCATTTTCAGGAGAGGGAAATCAGAAAACTCAAGATTAAGGATGAAGTACAAAAGGAACAACCACTCTGTATAGTAATTGCTCCCCAAAGTATCATGATGTATCTCTTTTGGTGGGCCAGGAGCTCCAATCAGATTTTCTGTGTGCCACGGAACTAGGCAGTCATAGAATGAGCAAAATGGCCTTGTTCCTTTCAGGAAACTCCTGGAATATTTTGAACACTCCTTGGACGTTGCACAACCAACCCTGCAGTCCTTGATTAAATACCTTAGGAAAGATTATATCATCCTTTGCTCAGGCAACTGTAAATTAATCTTTGTTTTTAACATATGGACAGAGTGGCTTTTTTCATATATTTCTAATTCTTAAGAATATCTTTGTCTAACAAATTAATCACTCCCAGTACAGGTACTTACTGCACTTACCTGCACTGTAGCTACACAAAGCAATAACAATGTGGCTTTATTGTTGAGCCATCTTTTTCTTTTTGTTAAATTTCGCAACAGCTTCTGTGCTTAGGTTTCACTCCAGCCCACTACTGTCTTAAAATCTATCATTCCTTAAGTCTTAGTAGTACTCATGCTTCTATTCTAACTTCAGTTAAGGGGTTCCCTTGCTTTGAAAATAGAAATTGTCTAGTAAAGCTGAATTCACAGTAACTTCCTGTGAAACACACGTGCATTCTGAACCACCTCCCTACCCCATCCCCATGAAAAAGGAAAAGCCTAGTCAATTGCATTGAAACATTTGTGGTGAATAAAGGAATTAGGATAGAGATCAGTTCTATGATTCAGCAGGCATTGTAATGCTGCTACAGTTAAGATCTAAACTTTCTGGTAATTGCTATTTCTCCTTTGCTTTCTATTTTTCTCCCTTGCTGTTTTGCTTTCTGAGTCCAGGAAGTCTTTCCTTATGTCACCCATTTCCTTGTTATTCTTCTCCCTTCTCCCTTCTCCCTGGATCGGCCAAACTACTTCTCACAGGCCTAGGAAGTTTACATTACCTGCTCCTAGGGAATAAAATGGGTGGCGTAGTAGAAGGAATATTTGACGGCTAACAGAGATCTGAGTTCTAACGTTTGCCCTAATATCAACAAGCTATATGATCCTGAGGTAGTCACTTCCCCTTTCTGGGTTTCAGTCCCCTCACTTGGAATATAGTGATCACAGTAACAGTAAACGTGTGCTGAGCGTGTTGTGCGTGTCAGGTACTACACTAAGAACTTAATCTTAGGCAATCCTTACCATGTTTCTGTAAGGCAAGTGCTTTTACAACCCCATGTTACACGTGAGGAACCTGAGGCTCAAAGAGGTTAAGTAATCTGCCCAAGGTTATGTAGTTTAAAATCCAAGTCCATCTGACTCTCTGGCCTATAAAATACAGGAAAGGGGCTACCTCATTTGTAAGGTTCTTTTATTCCACGGTCTAGAAGCTAAGAACTCTACTGTCCTCCTCACTCGGTGTGGGTATTTAAATATCTATTGGAATGAGAGTGAAAAATCACACTTACTTAACAGATGCTACCTAAATTTGGTAATTTCAGACATTCCTTAGGATTGAGGCTTATATTAAACAAATCAGTCTCAATTTTATGTTTGAGATTCTGGGTTCAGAGCACATATTTGGTGCTCAAGAAATATTTGTTCAACGAACAAACTAATAAAAGTCTTTGCAAGCAAACATGTAATTGAAGTAAAACCGTTCCTTTCTGGGAAGGAAACATTTCTTCTACTTAAATCTACAGATAAGCTATCAGACATTCCTGATTTCAGGGGCCAGTTTGTGATTTGTCCTTCTGAATTCAGAATTGCCTGGGTTCAAAGGAATAGATCACCTCAACCTGGTGTGTATTTCAGCTGCATAAGCCCTGAGCAACTACTTAAATCTACTTGCAGAACGATTCAAAAATGCCTTTACTTGGTTTATTCCTATATCTGTAGCCAACTTGCACAATTCCTTCAGAGGCAAAAAAGTTGATGGCATCTGCAAAATGAGCACCTATCTCATTGGGCTACAGGGAATCGAATGGCACAATTTATATAAGCATTTAGCCTTGTGCCCAGATCAGAGCTGATACTTAATAGGGTAACAGCTATTTAAAAAATTTTTAAATTTTATGTTGAAGTACAGTTGATTTACAATGTTCTGTGAGTTTCAGGCGTACAGCAAAGTGATTCAGTTATACATATACATGTATCTATTCTTTTTCAGATTCTTTTCCCATATAGGTTATTACAGAATCTTGAGTAGAGTTCCCTGTGCTCTACAGTAGGTCCTTGTTGATTATCTATTTTATATACAGTAGTGTGTATATGTCAATCCCAAACTCCTAAAGGTGGGGGGGAGATGGCAACTGCTATTATTATCATTTGTCGCTGCCACTGCTGTTATTGGTTTCACAGTAAAGGATGACATTTACTGAGTCGTTAGTTGGCCCTTCCCAATCTCCCAGCCAAAACATCCTTGCTAGTGTCTGCCCCTATTTTCAAAAAGGACAAAGGCCAAAGCTGACCTATTTGAACACTTTTTGGAGCCTTTTTCCCCCCGTTAGAAAAGTGGTTTTGCCTTTTTCTTTAAGTATGGAATGTCTTTATCAAATGAAGCCGCACGCAGAAACCCTCAATATAAAATGGGAGCTGTTCAAGTTAAAGCTAGGGAGGGAAGCTCTGAATTCCTGCCCAAGTGGCCTTCCCCTTATGCAACCCCTCTGCCCCCCACCCCCAAGTCCATTTCCACTGGCCTAGGGGCTAAAATTGCGATTGACTTAGAGTACAGGGGGGATTAGTCTTTAGCATCTCCACAGCTTTACCTTTCAAATCCTTGGTTTTTTACTCCCTTAAAGTTGTTAGAGTACTAACCCTGGAATCCCAATAGCCAGGGTTTTATGGCATTCTGTGGTATAGAATTGCCACAAATCCCCACTCCACAGGAGTTTAAAGACCCTGAAACTCTAGAACATAGGTTATTAACTCAAAAACGAGCTTTTCTCCTCACTTCCCCTTCCTCCACCTTATTGCATATATGCCCTTGTTGGGTGGGAACCATTTCCCCCTTCCCCCCAACTCTTGTTCCCAGTCTTATAATGGTGATGTCCTCCCCTAGCCCACTTCGCACCGCCTATCCCCACACCAAACATGTTGTTAGGCATTTGGAATTCACTGCTCTGACCAATACGTTATTGATTGGCCCGACTTCCAGCCTACGTAGAATCCTCAACACAAATGCACAAACTCAGGTACGAATCTGCAGAGTAGAACTTAGTGTCAGCACTCCTAGCACTTCTCTGCACCCCAGTTCTGATGCCTGTCCATATTTCAGCAATTTAAGATTCAACTGGTATAAATGTGAATCTCTCTCATTTTCTTATTCACCTACTAAAGCACTTTTTGGCCGCCGAGGGGTTAAGGAAGTAGGCTTCATCCCCACCTACTCAAACCTCCCTGGGTTCAAATCCTCCACCCAATTCCTAGTTGTGTGATCCCGGGCAAATAATTTAACCTCTCTGTGGCTCAAGATTAAAGGAGGATTAAATGTGTACAGTGTTTAAAACCAGTTCTGGCATATACTAATTGCCTAACAATAATAATACTTATCATTATTATTAGGTTAATCGCTACCTAATATATTCATTAAGTTCCCAAATTGCAATCTGTGGATCACTATAAATCTTTTTAAGTATCTGGGAGTTTCCAAGGTATCTTGGTGTTTCAAATTCATAACAGAAATTTGATATTTACCTAAGATGAAGCTAATGAAAAGATCACATATATTTCCTTTTAGCTGGAATTATATCAACTTGTGATTACAATACGTATCTCACGCTGGTCAAATTCTCTAAGTAGCAGTTATATGTTTTCTGTTTTTGTTTTTGTGCTTAATAAAGTATGGGAAGTAAACTATAATAAAATATAGTTTAATAGTTATTATTCACAATGTGGAGTTCACAAAGACAAATAATTGTGTACTCCCAAAGAAACAGTCTTTGAGCCAACAAGATGCCACAGTAATTCCCAAAAGACAAGTTTTGCTACAGCTGGGGTATGTTGAAGGATCTCAGTGGGTATCTTTATAAAACCTGTCAGTCACTTTAATAGAAAAAAGTCAGTATCATGCAGCACTTTAGGCAGTAAGGATGGCAGAAATCAAACAAAGATGGCAGTTAAAACGAATTCTCTGGTGTATTGGGGATGGTGTGCTAAAATGGTCAAGACTGTCAATTTGATTTTTATGCCATTTAATTACATCGATCCCTTTTATCCTTCACCGCGGGCTGCTCATTGCGGTGGCTTCTCTCATTGCAGAGCATGGGCTCTAGGCGCTCGGGCTTCAGCAGTTGTGGCACGTGGGCTCAGTAGTTGTGGTGCACGGGCCTAGTTGCTCCGCGGCATGTGGGATCTTCCTGGACCAGGGCTCGAACCCGTGTCCCCTGCATTGGCAGGTGGATGCTTAACCACTGCGCCACCAGGGAAGTCCTTCATTGTAGTTATACTGAAGCCAAATTACTATAGGGAGAACATTTGTTTATGATGGGGATTTTGCTTATTCCAAACCTCAGTCCTTCAGATGGTATAAAGAAATCATGCCTTATCAGGACTCAAGGGAATATAGAGATCATCCAGTTTAATCTCCTCACTACAGATGAAAAATCTGAAGCACAGAGAGTTCGGGGGTATGCCCAAGAGGACACAGCTAGTAAGTAACGAAAACCTCCTAACTTTGAGCAAGAGATCTTTTGGTGAACCTAGGAATTCAAGTATTCAATTCAATTCAACCGTAGTTCAGTGAACTATGTATGATTCAAGAATATTAAACCAACAGATTGCTCAACCGTTGGGCCTCATCTACAGTGTGATGTGTACTGCTGGGTTCTTGGCATCACATTAGATGCTTTATCAACAGTTTCTCCCTGACCTGGCCAAGCACTTAATATTCAAATGGAAACACTGGCATCTAGCCTAAAGGGTCCAGAAAGAAACAAAACAATTCACTATTTCTCCCTTTTCCTCCCAAGACAAGTCAGTTTAATTATCAGTAATCTTCATCAGGTTTTGATGTTTCCTGCTCAGAGCCAATGTCAAGCCATGATCATGAGTAGTTGCCAAAGCAGCAACATGGTAGGACTTATAATTTAGATAAATCACTCTGATTTCAGCATAGAAATATTGATAGACTAGAGGAGGGAAAGAAGGGCAGGCCAGTGGGGCTAGGAAGAAGCTCATGGTCTGGGAGAAAAAGGAAAGGGCAACAGGACTAGAGGGCTCAACGGGGTCCGAGGAGAGCCTCATGGGAATAAGAGTGAGAGAGCCAGAAGGATAGGGCATTATTCAAGTTTAAGGTTTCCTAAGTATAAATCTGGTGCTAATGAGATCACAGTCAAGGATTTAATCCACATTTAGGTTGGTTATTTTTTACATCTACTTTGACTTCTACTGCTGCTGCTGCTAGAAAAGGTTGTATCATTTATTGAGCCTTACTTTCTGCCTTCTCTATGTAAATGCCATGAGCTCACTTAATGCTCACCCTATACAACCCTGTGAGGTCAATTCTATTATCTTCCTTTTACAGATGGGGAAAGTGGAACTGGGAAATGGTAAGTAGCTTGCCCAAGGTTACACAGTTAGAGTCAGCAGCTGAGCTCAAAAATCCATTGGTTTAATGTAAAATAGAGAGCTAGTGGGAAGCAGCTGCATAGCAATTTATGTCATAGAGTGTCCTGCCTATGTTTTCCTCTAAGAGTTTGATAGTTTCTGGCCTTACATTTAGGTCTTTAATCCATTTTGAGCTTATTTTTGTGTATGGTGTTAGGGAGTGTTCTCATCTCATACTTTTACATGTAGCTGTCCAGTTTTCCCAGCACCACTTATTGAAGAGGCTATATTTTCTCCACTGTATATTTTTGAGCCCATGCTCTTAACCACCATTTCATGTTCTGTTATAGATCTTTAGCATTTTTACAGCAATGCTAAGTGCTAAGTGCAACTGTGGTACTTCCCAAAGCCCACGTTTGTATCTACTATGCTAAGCCACCTCCCTAAAATATTTCTCTTGCCTCTAATTTTCTATTCGCTTAGTCCATGTGCCCCCTTGTGAACCATTTAGTTTGTCCCTGGGCACAATCAGTCTGATTCCTTTGGCATAACCATACAAGATGGTTCTTCCATTTTCTGAATCAATTAAGATTGGTCACGTGGCCAAGAGTGAAGTGGACCCAGAATCAGTGCTCAGGACTGGACTTTATCATCTGCCGAGTATTTAAGATACAATTACTCCTTGTAGGCCCCTATGTAGAAACTGTCTCACTGTATTAATTCACCTGATATAAAAATATACAGATATATTTTTCAATGCTACCATACATTTACTTGTTTTGTTGAGACATATGTCCTGTAGGGCTCCGGAATGGTGAGGAACAGCGTTAGTACTACTTGCAATAACTCTGCCAGAAAGGGAAAGATTCAGAGTGCTTTCTATAATTTGCCACTCAACTAAAAACTATCGGGCTTCCCTGGTGGCGCAGTGGTTGACGGTCCGCCTGCCGATGCAGGGGACGAGGGTTCGTGCCCCAGTCCGGGAAGATCCCACATGGCGTGGAGCGGCTGGGCCCGTGAGCCATGGCCGCTGAGCCTGCGCCTCCGGAACCTGTGCTCCGCAACGGGAGAGGCCACAACAGTGAGAGGTCCGTGTAACGCAAAAACCAAAACAAAACAAAACAAAAACAAACCAAAAAAAACTATCACTAAATTAAAAACAATAAAATTGCACAAAAAAATCATGTTATCTAAGTCCCTTTCTAAGTACGCAGAATGTAGCGAGGGCCAGGGGGTACAGTTTTTAATTACTAGGATTATAAATAGTAACGGAATTTTTTGTTCTTTAGCTAGGGCATGACCTTTCCCAGAGTATTCATGATCATCTAATTTTAAATAGAGCTGTAACACATTATGGGTGTGGTGCCAGGGAGCTCAGTGGATTATAGTCCAGTGATAATGAGGCCACATTTACAGGCCTTAATCCCTGGAAAGGCCAGCTAACTCTCAACTACTCAGTCCGACATTAAGTCTAAGCAGCTGTTTCCCAGTGTGTGCCACTGGTTTCAAGAGGGCCTAGACAGGAAAGGGGGGCGGGTGGCTTAATACAAGCTCATTACTATGGCTGGAAAAAACAACTTGAAGTGCAAACTCTGCTAATGGTGGTTGATTGAGTGGCATCATCTTTCTTTACAAGGGACAGCACACAACACGGGGCATTTAAGAGCATTAAGTAGAACAAAGAGCATCTTCCATTGCTCCATAAACATTGTTCTTCACAAATGCTAATGTATTTCCAATCCCCTTCATCACAAAGCCTATTATGAAGCTCAGACTACATCTATTTAGTGCCTCATAGCTGTGTTCTACCTTGTACGGCCCAAAACAGATCTGATGAGGAAGCAAATACTTTTGGGGTGGGTGGTCTCACCCAAAGAATCGCTTCGGTAAGCACTCTAGACACCACTTCTGCTCTTGCCCACAGTTTCTTGAGCAAAGAAAAACAAGTCAGAGCACTTTATTCTCAGCACTTATCCCTGAGTTCTATGCTGTACACTACTTTGTCAGATTTGCAAAACAAGCTGTTATTCATCAAGTCCTTTAAGAAACAAGTTTCAAAAATATTCGTCTTCCATATGGGAACGTCATGTTAGAGTTAGTTAAGAAAAAGAGGGCTCCTCACTGAGTAGCAGAGATAAGTCTGAAAAATACCTAACATGATATATTTACTTTCTCAAGCATTAAAACTAAAATTAATTTAGAGGGATGGGGATTGGGGGCTTCCAAAAAATGTTTGTTTGCCATTACTGATGAGTTGGTCATATCATCATTCTACATAATGATACGATTGGCAAAGACCCAGATGTTAGATAAAAATTCCTTTGGTCGGATACATATCTTTATGCATAGGAGGAAAATGATTTCAAGAAATGCTCCCACTGTCAGTTGCTGACAAATGTAGCTGCTTGGCTGATCTAATCTATACGAAGAGATACCACATGCAACAAAAGATACCTTGGCGTAATACAAACATGGGCTATATCGACGAATGGATTCTTCAGGATAGCCTTTTGTTTCGACACATAATTTCTTGTTAGAATTCCTTTCTTAAACACCTTCCCCTTTGAAGATCAGTGTGGGGACAGTTTTTATTATAGTACTAAAATCCCACATATTTGAACACGGTTGTGTTGGCGAGAGTGTGGACAAACAGGCACCCTCAAACATTGCTGGTGGGAGTGTTAAATGGAACAACCTCTATGGAGGGCAACTTGGAAATGAAAAATGCACATATCCTTTAATGTAACAATTCCACTTTTAGGAATTTATCCTAATGATAAATTCGCATATGTATGAAATGGCTTGTCAGGATCTTCACTGAAGCCTTGTTTATAGCAGCAAAATATCGGAAACAAACTAAATGTCTACCGATGGGGGCCTAATTAAATAAAGTATGGTACATCCAAACAACGAAACACTGTGCCTCTGTTAAAAAGAATGAGGTATGAACATGGAACCATCTCTAAGACATAGGCACATAATAGAAAAGGAGATATATAATGTTTTAACATTTGTGTTAAAAATACATGCATCGTGTGTGCGTGCGTGCGTGCACACACACACACACACACACACACACACACACACAAGGAGGAATGTACCATGTATACCCAAATACAAGGTAAGGGGCTCTCCCCCAATTTTTTCCTCAGGAGAAAAAGGGAATTGCCTTGTATTCAAATCCTTGTAAAATCGCTCATGTAATGTAGTAATTCTCCATATCCATTTATTTTTATCCATAAAGTATGGTTTAGGAGAGATGATGTAAATAAAGGTATGATCTCATAACTGCAGGTGTTAGATATCATAAACAAGCTTTTTAAAGGTCACTTTCAAATTAATGCACTGAAAAGGGCTCCCAGTAGCCAAAGATGGGACAGTTTGACCATCAAAAACAATAATAAATGAGATTAACTGAAACAAATTGAAAACATAAAAAATGCATGAGTTTATAAAGATATTTTTTTAAATAAAAGATAATGCCTTCTTCTCCCACTTAAAAAAAATCAAAACACCTTTCATTGGACACTTTTGGAAGTAGCTTGGGTACCAACATCTTACACTGAATACGGGCAATTTAAAAATTAAGCATTTATCTTGATTTCCCTGTATGAACTATATTTCAGGGTAATCAAAGACTCCCTAAAATACAAAAGTATTTCAACTGATAAGTGTAGAAGGAATGATAGAATTGGAAAATTGCCATTCTGTTAACCCCTCATGAAATAATTGATCTGGGCAATAATCATCAATAGATGAAATCATTAGATGAAAGGCTGATGGCAACTTTGCAGTGGAGGGGACAATCACCCACTGAATCTTCTGATCAATCTACTCATCACTAAAATATGGGACAATTAGACACTGTACCTCCTGACACAATATAATATGAAACATATAGCACCACCACCTATGAAGAAACCTTGCCAAAAATTGAACCTCAGCCTAGTTAAACTTCTAGATCTAACTGCCATTTATAGGAAATACAGGAAATATGGGAGCAAGATAAATGGCATCAAATGAAACTAATAGACAAATCCAGAAAGTGTATATTCTACAAGATGCTGATGAGTTTCTTCAGTACGTCAGTGGTAGTGGTAAAAGAAGGCCGATGCTTTAGAGCACAGAGACTTAAGAGACACAGCCAAATGTGATATGTGAATCTTTTTTGGATGCTGATTTGAACAAATCAACTATACAAACTGCATTTTTGAGACAACTGGACAACTCTGATTATCGACTGGGTGTTAGAGGTTAAATTTTTATATATATGCGTTATATTTTTATTTATTTAATTAATTAATTTATTTTTACATCTTTATTGGAGTATAATTGCTTTACAATGGTGTGTTAGTTTCTGCTTTCTAACAAAGTGAATCAGTTATACATATACATATGTTCCCATATCTCTTCCCTCTTGCGTTATAACGGCATCGTGATTATATTAAAAACATTGATAAATGTTGAATTTGGGTCATAAGAATATGGGAGGTCCTATACTATTTTCTCTACTCTTGTGTAAGCCTGAACATTTGTAACAGAAACTTTAAAAAGTGATATAGTAGAAAGTTACGTTGTGAAGATTTAAATATACACCTACAGGACAGATTTGGAAAACAATCATCTGAATGTTGTATAAATGGGTAATTGTAACTAGGAATAAAATATCCAGGCACAGAATCATATGTAGATTAAAAAATATTTTATCTCAAAGATCTTAGAGGGAAGTCAGATGATGTACTTAGCTAACTGCTGGGGGACTCAAAAAGGGGCTCTGGGATTACAAAAACAATACAGATGTAGAGGCAGATTTTGAATTATACCGCTCGTGAAATGTGAGAGTAGAAAAATCTCTCCTAACTTATACATGATTTTATACAATGTGTGGTTTTAAATATGTAAATAAGGGTGAATTAACAAGTTAAACATCACAAGTAGACATTCACCATTTATTGACATATCTGAGAGTTTGTGTATTTAGGTGAGTTAAAACACAGTGCACCACCTAATATTTGAGCATACATGGTATGTGTGAGCGCACTTGCACACGTGTGTATGTGTGTGTGTTTGTAGGTCCGTGTATGTGCGCAGAGATTCTATGAAAATATTACATATGAAACCAGAAACATCTTTTTGGAAGTTTCCTTTGTGCAGGGTAACTGGGAGGCTGAGGGAAAAGGGTTGGAGGGACACTTACTTTTCACTGTCTACTCCTCTGTCCCTTCTGAATGTTATACCATGTCCAAGTATTATCTACTTAAAAGAATTAAACCCAAACAAACAAACAAATATAACACCCCACAGTATTGCTTGTATCTCTCAATTTGTTCCATAACACAGCCCCAACTGATCTTTCTAGCATTATTTCCTGTTAATTTCCCTGCCAAACTGTACCTTTGACTGTCTATAGAATTGGAATTCTTGATTTAATTCTTCTGGTCTTTTTGATACTCATTCATCCAATACTTGCTGAGTATTTACTCTATGCCAGACATCGTTGCACGCCCTAGGGATATCAAAATGAATGACACCTACAGTCTGAAGTGAGTTTTCGTTTCGTTTTCTTCAACGGAAACTTCCCATAATCCCAATTTGTTAAATCCCACACCTTCTCAAGTCACTATTCAAACGCACCCTCCTTGAAGAGTTCTTCATCATATCTCCTCCATGGCTATAAATGATCTGTCCCCATAGCTTTTTTTTTTTTTCTTTGCGGTACACGGGGCCTCTCACCGCTGCGGCTTCTCCCGTCGCGGAGCACAGGCTCCAGACGCGCAGGCTCAGCGGCCATGGCTCACGGGCCCAGCCGCTCCGCGGCATGTACGATCTTCCCGGGCCGGGGCACGAACCTGCGTCCCCTACATTGGCAGGCGGACTCTCAACCACTGAGCCACCAGGGAAGCCACCCCATAGCTCTTTATAATTACATTACATTACTTACTGTATTTTGCTCTATATAATAATTGTAACTGTGGGTGTGACTTTTACCCCTAAAAATAACTTACCGTTTATGGAGTCCTCCACTATGTGCCATGTACTGTGCAAAGCACTTTAAATACCTTCTCTCATTCATTTCTCACAACCTTATGAGGTATGTGAATTCTGCTTACAATGACAGAAAACTGGTGCTTAAAGAAACTAAATAACTTGCCCACAGCCTTCTGATTTCAGAATCTGGACCCTGTCTTTCTCTTCAAATTTCCCAAAAATTCTCCCTTTATTCCATCATGGTTTTCAAAGTTTCAAGCAATTTTACATGTCTAGACAAGCTAAGATATAAGTAGTGTAGACATGCCTGTGTGGATCAAAGCTGTAGGACTCAGGACATACACAGAAAAGATGAGTTAGGGCTGGGGTAGCCAGAGAGAGAGATTCATGGGGGAGATGACAGTGAAGATAGTGTGTGGATAAGTATGGGGGGAAAGGTACACGCATTTGGGAGTAGGGCGGACCCGCTTATTTCTCGATACAACTTTCCGTTTCTCCCCGTCAAATGTTCAGAACCTGGTTCTTAACTACTACTCTGCACTACACATAGTAGGCCCTCAACAAAAGTTCGCTGAAGGAAACACGTTATTTGTTAAACTGGATCCAAACCATTTCCTCTGAGCTGCTTCCTCAAAAATATTTGTTTTATTATAATGTTGAAGAGAAAACAAATGGAAACCTCAAAGAGAAAAAGAGTCTGTTGTTCAGTGCATTCTCATTTAAGGAAAGACCTTAAAATGAATTCAAATATATTAATGAGAAATATGTTCGGACAGCTGCCAATGTTCGTGAATTCAGCCCTCTGTTACATAGCTACTGCTTACTCAGGAATTACACAGGTTTGCCAATGACGGCTGTTGACTGAAAATAAATATTTAATTTTGCTGTCTCACCCTACCTCATTTATTAAACAAGTTCTTTCATATAAGTATCCTAAAGAGTGAAGATTCTTTAAGTCTCCACCAGATGTATTTCTGACAAACTCATATTGTCAAGTTAATGATATTTTGGGGGGTACCAGTCCCTTTTTCTTTCTTTCTGTTTTTGTAAAAACTTTACATATATCTGCTCAAAATATTTAGATTTGGTGACCACATACAGAACACTTTTCACAGCAAACCTGATGAAATAATGCCATTTTTAGCTTTCCACTCACAGCTATGGCCTCAAATGATTAGACATGCAATTCTGAATTTGATTTATGGAAAATGGAGCCCAATTCTCTGGCCCCAGGCCTGAATGCTGGGATGGCAGAAACCCATGCTGGAAAAATTTTGTTTTCCAAGTAGATGAGGGTGATTAATGGAGAGGTTCCTCTCAAATCCAGCTCCCAAGAGTAAGCTGCTGTGCTCCAGGGAGCTAAAAATGGAATACTGGGGCTGATTATTCCTAGCTCCAAATGATTACGGACATAGGTTTGAATGTCACCATCAATGAAAAGAAAAAAAAAACTCTATAAATTGAGAGTAGAGACTAGTTTATCTAACTTGGTCAATAATTCATGGGAAAATCCATTGAGAGCAATTTAAGTAAAAGAAAAATTAATTTAAGTGGGTTCTTTTCTGGTCTAGAAAGAAATACAACAATATCTTGCTCATCCCTTTAAAAATTAAGAACAGAGAACAAAAATCTACCAAAAATGAAAAAAAATAATTCGTTAATTAAATAAACGATAGAGTTACAGTAGATAAATAGATTTAAGTTACTAGCTTATATCTTAAAAAGCTACATAATTACATCTTGATTTTATGACCATTTTGGTTGGGTGTGTGTGTGAAAATGGGCAGAAGGTGAAGCCAACATGGATGAAAAAGACAGACATGCAGCACACACAAATACCCAAAGGAGAACAAAATCAGATGTGGTGAGGCTGATCTAGTGATTATGAGAAACAGTTAAAGACACACTGCAAAAAACAGAGACAGAAAGAGCAAGATACACATGTATATACTCATGAAAAGACAGAGGACAGAGGAAAGGGAGAGCTAGAAAGACAAACATTTTCATTAGTTCAACAAATATTTATTGAGGCAAAAACAGATCCAGAGAGATGGGGGATGCAGACAGGGGAAGCTCTGTAAATCCCTGAGCTTGGCCAAATGAACTCTGACTGTTGATCGAAACTGTACAAAATTGTTTTGGGGGGATCCACCAAGTACAACAGCACTATGCTAGACAGTAAAGGCGACAAAAGGATAAATCAAAAAGACTCCCCACCCTCTAAGGGTTTATTTAAAAGTTGAAGGGGGTCTATGAGTGAACTCTCTGCTGGTTTCATCATTCTCGAAAAGGATGAACTTGCTGGGAATATCAAAGAGAACCTTCCGCAGCGGCGAGCAGGATTTCTCCTCTGATTTTTCATTTTAGATTATAAAGGCTTTACAAAGGTATGCAGAAATAGAGAACTTTCCTTTTGCACCTTCAGAGGTCAGAGGCATAAATAACAACCAGGAGGGGAAATCTCTTTGGTATGCCAAGTTGTTTGGCAGCCTGATCTTTGTTCTTGGAGGAATCAGTCTTGCTTCATTACCTAGTATCTGGGAGATATTTGAAACCATCTCTTACTTTTTTTTCTTTTCTAAATGTAATGATATTTTTGGCTCAGTTGGGTCTAAGTGAGAATGAGTAATGAAAACAAAATTATAACATTTTCCGCTCCTCAAAAGACAACTCCGAGTATAAAAACACTTTATGAATAAATAAACAGCGCCCATTTAAACCTACAACTAGGGCCGTGTTTGTCCATTAGACGTATGATGTGAACCATATTTTATATTTGGGGGAAACTCTATTTTCAAAAGCTCAAAAGGTGAAATTAATTTTAATAATGTATTTTATTTAACACAAAGTATGTAAAATATTTCAGCATGTAACCAATATAACATTTATTAATATGATATTTTGCATTGTTTATTTCATAGTAACTTTTGGAAATCAGGTGCATGTTTTATACTTGTAGCTTACCCATGGCTACCATACTGGACGGCAAAGATCTGGAATGCTACTTCTCTATGGATTGTGTATCACTTCCTATTGTTAGCTCCATCAAAGATCCAACTAGATTAAACTAAAATCTAAAAGGTAACTTTTGCCTTCCAAGTCACCTTAAGTACAAAATACTGTGTTTTTTTTAACCTGCCTTGTGGTGTTAACCTTTTGGACAAAAAGAAAGTGAGCTGAGGTTTGTACATGGACTTGAGAAGGCACGGCTTCCTGACTTAAGTAAAGCAACCAGTTCACTGGAACTTCTAGCTCACTAGAAGTTAAGGAGGAAAACTCCAGGTGAAATAATGGAGTTATTTGTAGGGCTACAGAAGCCAGCCCTACCCTGCACTTAGGTGAATTGAGTAAGCATGTCACCCAAGGTACCCTATTTAGCCTCTTCAAGCATTCATCACTATAGACTGTAAGTTCCTTGAGGGCCAACACTATCATTAGTGAGCTCTGCTTCTCTCGCGTTTAACACAGTGCCTGGCATATAGCTGGTGTTCAATAAAAGTGTGCGCTGAACAAACAAATTAATTCAAATAAATACAGTCTCTCATTTGCACTAGACACATTTCAAGTGCTCCACAGCCACAACGTTAGTGGCTATCATATAGGACAGCGCAGATGTAGAACATCTCTATCATCACAGAATGTTCTAGGGGACAGCACTGTCCCAGAGCAATGGGCAGAAATACTATTTGACTTGTTAAGTTTTAGGGGCCCTCTAGAGACCACAAAACCTTTTTTTATGAGCACGGGAGAATACCCGTGACAGCAAATGACAAAGAAAGAAGCGAGAGCACAAACAGGTATATATTTTGCCCTCCTAGAAAGTTTAAATGCAGCAAAATTACGGTTTCCACTGCAAGAAGACACTTGGCCATATATTTCTCCCTTAGTTTCTGCCTCCTTCTTAGGGTCTTCTCACCTTGATTCCCACCAGGCACAGTCCCCAAGAGTGTCCCTCTTACCCTCTAGCCAAAATGTCTAACGAATGTTTTCCCTTATTTCCCGAGATAAGTTGGCAATTTCAAAAGAAACTTTAGTAAAAAAGCTAGGGGGAAAACGAAATAAAATATAAAAAAATCACAAAAACGGTCAAGCTTATATACAGTCTATAATTTTCTGAAGCTAAGAATCCCAGGAAAAGCAGTGAGGTGCTTGAAGAAATCCTACAGTCCCTTATCTGAAAACAGACTCCAGTGGCTGAGGGGCTAGCACAATTTTGCAGGCACATTAGCTGTATCCCTTTCTTCCCAGCCCCTTGTTTCAGTCAGGAGACCTCTGGGGTGCCTGACATACAGTTGTTGGTACACCTAAATATCTTGTCTCATTTCCCATCTAAGGACACCCCTTTAGAACGCTTCGTTTCTCTTTAAACAAAACATTTCCCTGTCTCAAACCCTGTTGCCTACTCAGGCACTCCTGTTTAGTTTCACATTAAGCCTTGAGAAACATGTCTAATTACAGCTGGCTTGTAGAACTGGTGACTCCCACCGTTAGCTCTGGTGAATGATCTAGCCCCCTGGTTTCCAGGTCTAGCTGATGGTCAGGATTATCTGAGGAACTGTTCCAAAGTTCAGATTACTGGGCCCCGCTCCAGACTTCTGAATCAAATCTCTGGCAGTGGAGCCTGGGAATCTTTATTCCTACAAGCATACTAAGTGAAAATGATGCACTCCATCCCATTTAGGGATTATTGATCTATTTCTTCCTTTCTCAGCCAACTCTGCCCACCTCTGGATCATTCAATCAGGACCTTCCTTACCATCACTCTGTCACTTTACAGTTTGAGAATGAAACAGGATCTTAAGCATAACATCCATACAGATGTAGAGGGGGACAGGGATAAAGGGGGTTTTCATACAAGCTTCGAGGTTTCTATAACTCTACTGCTTTTCTAGACGAATCGGTTTGAATCGTGTAACTCTATGGGATGAAAGCATCAGTAAATAATTCACTGTTAAGCTAACAATAGTGAAGATTGCAGCAGGATATGTTCCTAGGTTAATTCACAGTCTGACAGCCAGAAAGGCCAATATTAAGAATGCAAAACATGAATGTAACCTAGAAAATGAGAAGCATAATTTACCAGAAATTCAAGCTGTTATTGCATTTTAATATATGTCTCTGGTGCTCATCTTTTGATAGTTCACATAATAATCACTTACCCTTGACCTATTTTTTCAAATCTTGTGTATTTTTTCTTTGGGTCACCAACACTCACAATGCTTCCTGAGGGGAGGGAGGGAAGAGAGAGAGAGAGAGAGAGAGAGAGAGAGAGATTTCAATTGATTGATTTTCCTCTATTTAATATTAAAATTTAAGATGCCAGAGTCAATGACAAATAAAATATTACAGCAATATTCTTATGTGATTTCTATAATTTATATGGATAATGATATATTTTATTAAAGTAACAAACAGTAATATATTAATTAAACTAGTAGTAATAACCCAGATGCTTATACTCAAAACTGATGATGTTTGGGAAACAAGAAGGACTGATCATAACCCAACATTTATAAAAAGTTCCCATAAAAGGATACTGTAGATTAGGAGATTAAAACATCTAAGGACTTGTACACAGTATTTAATAAAATCACCATCTTCTCTGAATTGGAGTAAAATCGAGTGCTACGGTACATTCAGTTTTGCTGGACAAATATCTCTTGAGCAATTAATATGCACCCAGTACTGCACTAAGGGCGATGGGGGATGGGGAATGGCTCTAATAAAGAACAAAGGTTAATCATAAAGTAATGAGGCTTACTGTTTTTAAAAAACTTATATCCCTGTACACCTGAAACTAATATAATATTGTAAAACAACTATACCTTAATAAAAATTTGTACGATTATAAAATAAAATCCTAAAATAGCTCCATACATCCCTGAACCTAGGCCCCTAATTAGCACTCCAAACATTTTTAACAGCTTTACTGAGATATGATTTCCATACCATAAAGTTCACTCAAAGTGTACAATTCAGTGGCTTTTAGTAAATTTTTAGAGTTGTGTACATTTACTAAATTTTACCATGATCTCATTTTAGAACATCTTTATCATCCTAGAAAGAAATCTTGTACCTGTTAGCAGTCACTCTTGATCCCCTCTTTGCTTACCAACCCATCCCTAGGCAACCACTCACCTACTTTCTGTTTCTATAGGCTGTTCCAAACATTGTGGAGTAAGTTTACAAGCCACACAAGAAAACCATTAATTGATCATGTTTGGCTCTGGGAAAAAATATTGGTTTTTGCAATTTCAAAATTTCCAGTCCACTACTCAGAGGATCAATACTTGCCACCACTCAGAATAAATCTAAAGGAAGTGACATTGACTCTCCAATGCAATGCTCAAATAGGTACAGAAAAATTCCGTGCCATGGCAGCATCGTGGGAATAAGTTCTCAAGTGGACTACTTTGAAGGGGATCATTTATTTGGATACTTCTGGCCCTCCCTTCTTTCCTTATGGAAGCAAAAATCAGTATCATTACCTTTAAGTTATATCTTACTGACATGGCCCCTATTCAAAGAAGTGTAGAGTCAGTTAGTAGAACAAGATTTATACACATGAACTAATCAAGAGAAGGTCTGTGGAGTCTATCTCCTAATTGTCACTCTTATCCATTCCCTCCTCTTCATACCCACGGCCACTGCCATTGTTCAGGTTCTCAACATCTCTTGTTCAAACAATTGTGCTCGTCGTTACCTACCTCTCAACTCTGCCTTCTCTAATTCCTTGTCCACAATGCCTTTGGAATAGGGCAACCATGTAACTCATAAACGAAGACTGTCTTGGATAAACTGAGATGTGAGGTCAGCCTACTTCAGAGTGATTTCACTCCATTATCCATAAATCGTCAAAAGTTCCCCCTTACTACAGGATCAATTTCAAATTTCTTAGTCTGGCATAGAAGGCCCTTTACCATCCAGCAGCATCTAGCTCCTACCTAACCAGTCTAACCTCATATTATTCCTTTCCTCTCCGTCCCTCCGACTTTATATCCTAGCAACACCATCACTATCCAAGGCTTTGGTCTTTAGACATGCTCCCCCCTTCCCTTTCCTATCAAACCCATGAATTCCTATTTATTATTTAAGTGTAATGTCAATATTCTTCTCTGATCATTCTAATGAGACTTACATGCTTCTTTTTGAGGGCAGGAAGCTTGTCGTCTTTTCATCCCGGTAACTTCAGTGCCCAGAACAGTGGCTGCCACTGAATTTGCTGACTAAATGAATGTGAACAAGCAAATACGTATTCAAGAGCTAAACTGTGTGCTACAGACGATACTTCGTGCTAATTTAGACGTGATCTGTTTTCTGGGCTAGTGAACAACTTAATTCAGACCTACCAGTAGACAGTATACCTGGAAAAAAAAGTGTTTCATTCATGGATTGCTCATCCATGGTTGTTAGGTTTGTTGTTGTTTGTTTTTCGTAAGAGAAGTCCATGTTTCAGTTAGGTTAAATAAGAGTCACGATATGTGAGTCGTTGTAATTCTTTTCCTCTTGTATTCCCAATCTCAGTCAATGGTACAACTATCTGTCTACTCAGTAGCCCGAGTCAGAGATCTGGGAGTCACCCTGACTTATCCCTTACCTTCACTCCCCATGTGTGTAGCTGTCCGCTGAGTCCCGGGCCTCTATCTGTTAACCTCCTAGATACTCTTTGAATCTGTCGTCTCCTCATTACTACTGTTCTAGTTAGGCCCTCACCATTTTTTGTTTGGGCTATTCCGACAGCCTCCTAACTGGATTCAGAATTTCCAGCCTCTGCCCACTCGAGTCCAGGCTCCACACCTATGTCAGGATGCTCTAAGTGCAGACCTGATCACGTGATTCTCTGGTTCAGGGGTCCTGGACGCTTCCTCAACACTTACAGGGTAAAGCTCAAACTCCTTGGCATGGAATGCAAGGTTCTTTGTATCTGGCTCTTGCTTCATTCTCCATCTCATCTTCCCCACTTCCCCACTAGAACCTTACGTTCTCACCATAACAAACGAATTGTAGCTCATGATCAGATCCTGCTTAGCGACTTGGCTCCCTCTCTTAAAACTCCAGTCGCCATATCCACCACCAATTCTACTGATATATTCAAGTGGCGCTGAATAAGTTAATGTTCCCAACCATATACTTTTATACTTTCTTTACATGCTATTCTCTGCCTGCAATGTCCTTCTTAAGTTTTCTTCCTGGCAAGTCCTTATTCACGCTTCAACTCAGCTTCAGTTATGCCTCCTCTAGAAAGCCTTCCCTGATTTTTTTTTGGAATAAAGTTAATAATTTCCCTTCTCTGTACTGCCATTGTACCTTCTCTCTCTCTCTCTCTTTCTGCCTCCTCTTTTGCTTTTTTTCTTGTTTTTCCTCTTGCTCTCCTTCTCTGTACTTAATATACCATCCATCTATATCTATGTATTTGACATCCCCTTATAGACTGTGTCGTAAGGACGGGGGCCATGTCTTATTCATCTCTGCATCCTCAGTGCTTCCCCATATAATGCTGTATGTGAAATACACTGGTTACTCAATAAATGTCTATTGAATTAAACTCAAATAAAATTAGGAATTTCATTCAGTAAATGTCCCGTATTTTAAGGCAGGGGTTAGAGAATGTATTTTACTTGAGCTATCTCTATAGAATACCACCAATTTAATTCTGAGTTGCTATTTCATTTTTCAAATTGTCTCACAGATTTCTACATCACTGAGAACTACCTTCCTTCAAGCCAGCTGTGAATGGGTAAGGACCTGGAACTTAAAAAATTTTTAAATGAAATGACGATTTTAAAGTCACTTGGAACCACAGTTTTATTAAGCAGTTTAAAGTCTTCTAAGAAAGTTATACTATTAAGTTGCTGAGCAAACTCTTTTCCATAGACTGAACAAAAGCAAATAAGCTTCAGCCCAAGCCACTTTCTGAACTGTGACCAATTCCAATTGGCAGGCTTTAGTTAATGAGGTTTTTATTTTATTTTATTATTTTATTTTTATACAGCAGGTTCTTATTAGTTATCTATTTTATACATATTAGTGTATATACGTCAATCCCAATCTCCCAATTCATCCAACCTCCCACCTCCGACGCCTTGCTTTCCCCCCCTTGGTGTCCATACATCTGTTCTCTACATCTGTGTCTCTATTAATGAGGCTTTATGGCAGTAAATTATTCAACTTTTATTTCCATGGTATGCAGGATAAAAACAACAACAACAACTGGGAATAAATCCTTTCATGAGGATTACCAAAAGACAACCATTTTGATGCGCTTCTGCTTCTGAATTTAACTGCTATTCTAATAAAATGGCGTCCTCATGCCCATTACCGGTCACAGGAGCGTGTGTGCTGCCATCTACTGATGCTAAGAAAGTGAACAGCAGGCCTTGTGTACAATTCCGAATTACAAAACAAGCTTTTACAGTGACCTCTTTCATCAGAGCCATTATAATTTGTGTTCACAAATTATACTAAAGAAAGGAGAAAACACTGGTACACAATAGGGATAAAGAGACAAAAATCAGCAACTCAACATCAAAAGGAAAAAATGATCGCAGTACCAGAACAACTTCCAACCAGAGCAATTTCCTAAACGAGAAACAAACCAACCATTCGCTTTAAAGTACAAGGATTTAAGAAATCACTAAATACTAGTGTTTGAAAATAGGCTTCATGATATGGTTTCAGTGACAGAAAAGCCCATCAGTGTGTTCTCCTACATATCAAGGAAACTAAGTTGAACTCCAAGCATTAAAAGACTGTCTGTTTGGCATAATGAAGCTTTTGATTTCTGAGAAAAAGCAAAAGAACTCTCTAAACTAAGATTAGTTCTATCTGAGGGGGGATTCGGAGAAAGAGTTTTGAGTGGGGAATGCTGGGGGAGGGGAGGGACTAGAGGAGGAGGTGATTTTGCACAATTCTGCTGACAGTCAGCACCTTTTGAAAAATTTCACTAAAATGTAGGGGTTTCTTTATTTTCCAGTAGATTCAGACCAGACCACAATGAACAAGGCAGACCCAGGCTATCTGTCTGTGTAAAACTGAAAGATGATCTGTTCATTTCAGCCATTAATGATCCCATGGTCTGGCTCCCACAATCAGTATCTGTGTGGAAGAAGAATAGCCTGACAGCTCTGCGGTCTGGGCTGCCCACGTCATAGTAATCAGATCCCTGAGACTGAAGGTGAGGCCGCCCTCCCCTCCTCCCCACGTTTATGGTGGGGTCCACCCTGGTATGGGCCGTAGGCCATTTTCCTACCTCCCTGTCTCCCTTTTCCCTCTCCTTTGCCTCTTAGTACAGGCTCCTTTACTCCTTCCCCAAGCCCCTCCTCCTCAGTGATTTCTGTACAGGGCCCATACATCTGGGATTATTGCCGGCTTCAAACATTCTGTCCCCCTGAATATCCTAGGCCCCCATTTTTTTTTTTTTTTTTTTTGCGGTACGCGGGCCTCTCACTGTTGTGGCTTCTCCCGTTGCGGAGCACAGGCTCCGGACGCGCAGGCTCAGCGGCCATGGCTCACGGGCCCAGCCGCTCCGCGGCATGTGGGATCTTCCCAGACCGGGGCACGAACCCGTGTCCCCTGCATCGGCAGGCGGACTCTCAACCACTGTGCCGCCAGGGAAGCCCCCCCAATTTTTTATAGTGAAAAATACGGTTGCTCTCATGGTGGAAAACACAGCATAATAATTCTAAGCAACTATTTATTGTGCTGGGTGGCTTACATACTTTGCCTCGTTTGGTCCTCACAAAATCCCCATTATACCAGTACAATCGCCTCCATTTTTCAGATGAAGACACTAAATTTTAGAGGAGTTCAGTGACTTGTCTAAGGACACACAGCTGGTCTGGGTCTATGACTCACTCAGACTCAGTTATGATTCACCTCAAAGTCTGTCCTATTGTATTATCTTAATAAGGCTTTATATTCATGTAATAAAATAGTAACTACCATTTATTGAGCACCTATTGTGTACCAAGTACTGTTGCTGGAGGTTTTTACATACATTATTCTCACTGAATTATCATAATGCTCTAAGGTTGGTACCATTATTATCCCCATTTTTCTTAATGAGGAAAAAGAGGTCCAGAAAAGTTAAAATAACTTGCCTAAAGTGACACAGCTGGGAGCAATGGGCTTGTGATTTGAATCTGGGCCTTTCTGACGCCAGTACCTGTCCTCTTAGCCATAGGTTGGGCTACATAAAATCCATCCTGTAGACGGAGTCCTAAAATGTAGTTACGATTCTCATCCCCATTTGGCCAATAAGAAATGAAGGTTCAGAGGGGTTAAATAACTAGCTTAAGGTTATATAAGCGAGTAAGTGGCAGAGACAGGGCCCAGAGAGGGTGATGGTGAAGCAGAAGCAGGAAAGACAGACTTTGCAGTAAAGCTCAGCCTGGATTTGCTTCGTGAAAAACACTCCTCCATTTCTTGGCAGGTGTGCCCTGCCGACATCTGTGAGCACAAGGTAGGGTTGAGAGTTGCAGGTGGCCCACAGGCTGGAGGGAAAAAGATTCTCTCTAGGCCCAAGCATTCTCCAATAGAGAAAAAAACTGACTTAATTCTTAATTAAAAATGTAATCAAACATGGCTTTTCCCTCTTCATCATGTTGCTCAGTGTAGGGCAGAATAAACAACAAATTACAAAAACCACAGCTCCAGAACCCTTACAGTTTGCAAGCAAAACAAGATCTTGCCCCCGCCTCAAAATAATGCCTGTTTCTCTGTCAGTGAACTTAAGAAAGCTATAAATGTATTTTCATTATAATAAATCTACTGAGACTTGAAACAGTTATCAAATAATCAATTTTACTAAAGCGAGGCTGCTAGATTTTTAAAATCTGATATATTCTCACAGGTCTTGTAAAGTAAAGGAAAAAAACTGAGGCAATTGTCTGAATACTTGAACTGAAATTATCCAGGCAATTCTTTCCTTTATTCCTTCCCTTTTACACAAACAGACAGCTGGCAAATGCAGAAGCAAAGTGGGTAATGGAAACAGTATAAGCTTTGAAGGCAAACAGATATGAATTCCAACTCTGGCTCTGCCACTCATTAGTTTGGTGATCTGGTCACTCCAGCTTTTGGAGGCGTACTTTCACTGATCTATAAAACGAGGCTATGAAAATCTACCACAAGGGATTACTGTGAAAATTAAACTTGATAATGTATGTGAAGTGGTCAGCAGAGAAGGCACTTAATAAATGGGAATTATTGCTGTTGTTATTAAGGAAAGAGTTGGTATTAGCACTAGAGGCATGTTTGATCGTGTACAGTAAAGTCGGTTGGCTAAAGTCCCTCAATTCCAGTTCTGAGCGCTGACAACTGCAACCCAAACCTTTGCCTTTCCAAATACCTCTGTGTCAGACTGTCTCAACATCAGCACTGTTGACATTTGGGGCTGAATAATTCTTTGTCGCAGAGGGGAAAGGAAGGAGGCTACCCTTTGCATTATAGAGTGTTTATAAGCATCCTTAGCCTCCATCCACTAGATGCCAGTGGCATTCCCTGTGCTGTGACAATAAACATGCCTCCAGATATTGCCAAATGTCCCCTGGAGGGCAAAATGGCCCTACGACCACCTCTGCAGAGTCTTCCTGTGGCCTATAGCCTGCACTGCTCTCTTCCTTTCCTGAGTTCTTTTAGACAGACAGTTGCATGAAACAAGATGGCCTCCTATTCTCTCATTGTATCACACTATTAAATCTTATCTTCCAAATAAAATTGTAAGTTTCTTAATATCAGGAAATTGTTTTTTCTATGGTTTCCTCCAAAGACTCTGGCATAGAACACGTAAGTAGGAACCCAGTAAAGATGCATTTGTCTGCTCATTTTTTCACCCATTCAATCAACAAGCATCCGTTAAGTGCCTTTCTGTACCAGGCACTTTATTAGAGCTGGATGTACGGGAAAAGAAGGCACAGTCTCTGTCTTTAAAGAGCTCCCAGTCTAGTGAAGGAGACAGACAAGTACAGTGTGATATTTGCTGCAGTAAAGGCAGTGAAAAGAAGGTCCATTGACTCAGACTGAGAGAGACAAGGAGGGCTTTCCTGAGGAGGTGTCTTTTGCGCTGAGGTTTGAAGGATGAGTAGGAGTTAGTCAGATTGGAGGCACGAACTGTAGATAACTAGTGATTTGTTAGATGCTTTTGTAGTATGAGTTTAATGAATGTGCTTCACAGAACTTTGACTCTTTTCAACAGAGGATTTTTTTTTTAAATCTCTTTGACTCAGAAAGCTAAGTGGAAGAGGAGTGTTTTGTAAAACGGAGCGAGTGTGTATGCACAAGCCTGGGTACACTAATGACACTGCAGGAAGGAGGCTGTGAGCATTTGCTGGCCCTGCCTCCCTGTCCACATAGCAATGTTCCTAAATTAAGAGAAAAGGCAATTTTATCGTGGCCACCCATTTGATTGACAGTGTTGGGCTTTGAGGTTGAACTACCCATCACGATTGATCAGGTGGGGGCCCCTGGGGGTATGATCATAAGATGTTTTTCACCAGACTGATCCCCTTTGGGGGTATAATCTTAAAATAAAACTTACTACTTAATTCATTTAGTGAAGTTTTCACCTTACTTGATGTTTTTCAAGTGAAAATGCTTGGTTTTTGTGCAATTAGGAGTATGAGGGAGGGGGTGATCTGGAATACATAGTGAGTCTCAAACTTTTCATCTTGTGATGTCAGGGAGCCTGGAGTTCATGCAAGCAGGTTCAAATTTTTAAAGGTTCAATCCCCACTCTAGGTGGAGAAACCCTCTCATGAAGAAACTAATGATGGCAAAACAAAAAACAACTCACTTAGCTTCTCTAGGATCTCCTCATCTGTCATCTTGGATTTTTTCCTTTGCCGATCTGTGTTTCTATACAAAGTACTGGAATTGGCGTTCTCAGCAGAAGGTGGTGTGACCTCTTTATTTGGTGCTGCTGGTGAAGCAATGGATTCAACCACGGAACGAGTGTAGATCTTAAAGACAAAAAATCTGGTTACAGATTAAAGACCAAAATAATGCTACAATTGATGAACCCACATTGACACATCAGGATCACTCAAAGTCCATAGTTTACATATGGTTCACTCTTGTTTTTTTACACATACACACAATGATTTATTATCATGTACTTTCATAATTGTTAGATGTATCCTTTACAATAACGACTTCAGAAGTATCCATTTTTGTAGATCATTAATAAATTCAATGTTCCTTGAATCCAAAATCACTAATTGGGTATGGGTAATAGAGATACTAGTGAAAATTCTATAACTAAAGAGTTGTAAGACCTTAGACAATTAAATCACTTTCCTAAAGTTTTAGGGTCTGCTTATGCCTGATATCTCTCTTCTAATTCTCAAAATTTATGTTTGGCCTTCCCCTCTGAGTCTTTCTTTTCAGAAATGCCTTTTCTGTCTCCCATTACCCTTTATATGGGATGGCAGCCTCCAGGGCCATCCATTTCTGTAGAGATACTTACCAAACTGTATTTACCTACAGAAGTCAAGTAGGAGGAACTAGAGGAACAAACTATAATGAAGGTAGAGTTGGGCTGTTGTATTTTTGGCCACACAGAGCGTGGACCAATAGGATTACGATATTCAAGTACCCTATTTTTCATCACTTTCAATCCATCAATCATATGGTTCACTCTTAATGCACATTCTATGGGTTTGGATGAATGTGTAATGACATGCATCCATCATTATGGTATCACACAGAGTATTTTCTCTGCTCTAAAAATCTTCTGTGCTCCACCTATTCATTCCTCCCTCCACCCTGCCCCTCAACCTTTAATGAGTTTTTAAAGACAAGTGATTTCTATCAAAAAAGATCTTTAAGTTGCTTCAAGTATACTGCCCTTGAAAGCTCTCAGGAGCTAGTCTTTTGAGGCCCCCAAACATGCTGTGCTAATTGTGGTCTTGGTGCCTCTGCATATGCAATTCTTCCTACCAGATTCCCATGGCTTTTGTTCTCTTTCCTAACTTCTGCAGCAGTTTTAAAATTTAGCACTTATATGTATATTCTCTAATTGTCATGTGCTAATCTGCATCCTCAAACAGCAACCCCAGTGAAATTCTTATCTTATACTCTAGTTCCGGGAACATAGATGCTCAACAGATACTAGGTGATTAACTAGATTCTGACTCTAGGACTATGCCAAAGGACATTTGTTGAATCATTTGGAAACACGGTCACTTGGGACTTACTGATTTTGTATGCTCTGGTCTTGGTGCGATGACTGGTGGCGGCTCATTGTCGTCTTCTTCTTCTTCCTCTTCTTCATCTTCTTCTTCAGACACAGGGGGAGCCAAGGGAGGCTCTGATGCTGTTTTTGTACTCTTACGGTAAAAACAAAGTTTAAAGACCAGATCTTAACTCCTCATTGTTTTTCTTCAGAAGTGAGAAAAGGGAGATAAAATATCTAAGCATGTAGGGATAGGAAGGAACTTCAACTTTTACAAATGCACAGAACCATCTACGATTTGGTGGCCAGAACCTGCCCACATTCAGAGATAAATTCAGGTCAGGATTTAAGCACCATGAAATTTTAAAAATTCCTTTTATTTTCCACTGAGCTCAAAAACAGTGAGCTATTCATTGAACATTTTCAAGTTCAGTGTTTTTGAAATCAATGAATATATTTTAAAGATCAAATTAATTGCTATTAACGCCTTGAATTGGTACCGGGCAGATTGTCAATGTGTTGATTGACAGTTTGTCAACCAGCAAATGGCTATTTTGTGCCTAAAGATCAGAGCATGCATATGGATATGGCATAAATACAGCTCTGCAAATATTCACTAAGTACAAGCAAGCCCATAAATGTTTCTTTCCTGTTCAGCCTCCTGGAAAGAAGCACTCAGAGAATAACAGACATGAAGATTTAAGGAATACTCATCTACATAAATAACTTTCAATCTCAACCAACAGGTAAATGATGATTTGCAATGAGAAAAATTTCAATAACACCAAAAATAATGACAGCAACCACAGTATCTAGGGTTGGTTCTTGATCATTCACATTAATGCAGGGGTAAAATTGTACCAAAGGTGGATTTTGAAATAACTACGGCCATGGTACTCAAAGTGTGGTCCCCAGGTCAGCATCATTAGCACCATCAAGGAACTTGTTAGAAATGCAAATTCTTGGACTCTATCCAGACCTATGAATCAAATTCTGGGGGTGGGACCCAGCAATCTGTGCTATAACAAGCCTTCCAGGTGATCCTGATGCTTGCTTAAGTTTAAATCACTGAACTATGATATAGGTCTTTGTTGTTCAGTATGATGGCTATTCAACACTTAAAATGCGGCTAGTCTGAGTCGAGATGTAAGGTGTAAGTGAAAACTACATACCAGATACTGAATACATAATAAGAAAAAAATATAAAATATTTCCTTAATGCTTTTTATATTGAGTGTATGTTGAAATAAAAATATTTTAATATGTTGGGTTAAATAAAATATATTATTAAAATTAATTTCACCTATTGCTTTTTACTTTTAAAAATGAAAATCAGAAAATTTAAAGTTACACATATGGCTTTTATTACATTTCTGTTGGACAGCACTATTACAGATGGTTTTTGAGTTTTTGTCATGTGTGTGTGCCTGTGTGTGTGTACTTGTTTATATTTTGTTTATGCCTTTGAGTACACTGGCTCAGGCTAAGCCTAAAAAGTTGTCCATTCATCTGTCGAGGGACACTTAGGTTGGTTGCTTCCATGACCTGGCTATTGTAAATAGAGCTGCAATGAACATTGTGGTACATGACTCTTTTTGAATGATGGTTTTCTCAGGGTATATGCCCAGTAGTGGGATTGCTGGGTCATATGGTAGTTCTATTTGTAGTTTTTTAAGAACCTCCATGCTGTTCTCCATAGTGGCTGTATCAATTTACATTCGCACCAACAGTGCAAGAGGGTTCCCTTTTCTCCACACCCTCTCCAGCATTTATTGTTTGTAGATTTTTTGATGATGGCCGTTCTGACTGGTGTGAGGTGATATCTCATTTCAGTTTTGATTCGCGCTTCTCTAATGATTAGTGATGTTGAGCATCCTTTTATGTGTTTGTTGGCAATCTGTATATCTTCTTTGGAGACTAGAAAGAATTTTCATTCCTCGAGGACAAAGTTCCTGAGGCAGATGCAGACAGCCTACTAATAGACTGTTACATCAAAGGACCTCAGTCTGTGACTTAAATTCACTGTGGATTTTCTATAATCATGTATAAACCTACGGTGGTGTAACAGGCATAACCATATATCTTATTGGAGCCAGCAAGATTTATATACTGTGACAAGACAACTTAGAATTTATAAATTTGAAAGAATATTTGATTGCCTGATATATACGCTGAGTGGTTTATAGATTGAAGTTTATATGCTTACTTGATATTGTTTTTCTATTTTTTTTAATTTTTATTTTATATTGGAGTATAGTTGACTAACAATGTTGTGTTAGTTTCAGGTGTACAGCTTATTTGTTCTTAATTTAGCCAAAACAGCTGGGCTATTACATTGGGTTGTGGCAGCGTGGATAGCAACATATATTAATGACGTTATATTTCTAGATAAAAAATCAGTTTCTTTTTGTGAAAGACTAATTCTTCAGGGCACCTCAGGGTACAGGGAGAAGTTGCCTTTGGATTAATGGTATTTGCTTTGATATTATTTTGTTCCAGAAACTTCTACTCTATCTTATGCCAGCTGGGATCCAGAATGCAACTAATCACTGTTCCTTGGTAGATGGGCAGAACCTGCATATAAATTGACTAGTTTCTATATGGCAAACAATGCTATTTTATTTATTAGGCAATATGAGCCATGGCTAGGAATAATAAGCTTTACGTGTGCCTATGAAAATATCTGAACTCAGAAATGAATCATCGGCTCCAAAATGCCACAAGAAAATGATAAAATTTAAGTCAGTTAATGTCTAATTAAATGTCTGTTAAGTATAATATATGTCAACTTAATTAATTAGTTATTTAAATTTAGTATTTATAGAAATTTCATTATATTAAAAAACAAATTATAGGTTAGGCTGTTCTATTTAGCAACAATTCTTGAGTATTCACAGTGATTTCTAAGAAATTACAGCTAACCATAAATTAAGTGCTACTTATGATCAAATAATCTCAAGATTAACATTTTAAAAATTACTTTTAAAAGTTTATAGCAAAAATAAAAAGTGGGATATAGAGGCCCTTTAATATACTTGATATATTTGATACAATGCATCACATGTCCTCCATAAGTGAGAGCGTATATATAGCCTATGAGCATCTAAAAATGGCCCAACCCTTAAACTGGTACAAAGACCACCCAGTGCCTACCGGCCAAGAGGTAGCCTTGCACATTTCAGTTCTCGCTAATTTACTAGAGAAGATCCACCTGCAAAATTTCACCGACTGATTCTTAACATTCATTACTATCCTCACTACTCTAATTTCATATGGGGGACATTCCAGTCTCTAAGGATGGACTAAGGGACTATTCGAAAACCTAAAAATTTTCATCCTTTGAGGGTTTACAGGGCAGGAAGAAGATACATGTCTGTTTATCTGGGACCAAACACTATGCTGGCACGTTGGTTGGTTGGAAAGAATGTGTGACCTTCAGTGGACATTATGTTTTGGATGTTGGTTGGGCCAGGGAGCATTAACTACCCAGCATTACACATAGATACCAGGCCTTGGTACTAAGAATTGAAATGAACATAATTTCTTGCTCCTGTGTATTTTTTCCACAGATTTTCCATCCCTGTGTAAATAACACTGGGGCTGGGCATACTTTCTTTTCCCTGTGTGAAACAATATCAAGATGGAGCATGTTTTCCTGTTCTTATGTTACACAATACTGAGAACAAGCAAAAATAACTTAGCTTCTCACTTTAAGAAATACTTGTTCTTGGAAGATAAGACTGAACCAACTGAAGTAATTTACTTATTAAGAATAACAACAGCTTGCTCACCAAAGCTCTATTCAAGACCCTCACTTTGCTGTATTCCCCAATCCAAAGTTACTTTATCGGAAACACTGCACAATCTTAACTCGTTTCTTGCCTTGCGACACCTGCTTCAAAATCACATAGCCGTGCTCCAAAACCCTATGGATATTCTCCCTTGACATCCCGTTTCTAAGACACTGGCAGTGCTCTTTCTTGCTCCGGTAAGTGTAATAAACTTAGCTTTCCTTGATTAACAGCTTTTTTTGATGGCCTTTGGGGGAGTCAAAGTTATAATGTTGCTACACTCTTCCTTCCAGGCTGAGGATTACTATGTCTAGTATGTCTAAACTTGTAAAGATAGAGACAGATGGAGATCAAGTAAGGAATTTTTGGTCTTTTTGAAATTAAGTATTTTTGACAGTCATTAGTTGAGCTAGGCAGGTTATTCTTAACCTGAATGGGTCTTGGACTCATTTCCAATTCTAAAGGGTTTGGCCTATCTCCCCAGAAAAATACAGGTAGACACATAGTTTTACATATAATTTCAAGAGTTCATATGTCTTCTGAAGCCCATTCATGGACTCCAAGTTGTAAACCCTGCTCTAGAGAATACACCAGCTAGTGGAACTACCTTAGGAAACTCTCCTTTCTTTGAGCTTAATTGTTAAAGGTCGAAGAAAGAAGAAGTAAGGACTTTGGAGACTTTAGATAATGCTAAGTGTGGCCTGAGAGCCCCTCTTCGTTGCTTGTTTACAATACAGATTTCAGGGCTGCATTCTACTCTGGGAATGGAGCCCTAGAATCTGCATTTTAACAGGCTATCCAGCCAATTCTAATGCATACTGAAATTTTAAAAAAAGCACTTATGTAGATGAACAAAATAAGCCAGTACTGTAAATCAAAAAAGTGTCATCTGTCACACGTACACCCAGTTTCTCTAGGCACAAATCACGGCATATTCGTATTATTGCTGTTACCTTCCACTCAAAATACTCGCTCAGGATTCTCAATGCATTACTTCACTCTCAATAGTACAATAAATATACACAAATTTCAAAGTAGCCTCAAATTGAAGAGTAGATCCCTGAACGGTATTTAGCGTTTAATAACACTAATACCAAAGAAGCTATCATGAGTGGGCAGTAAAGCAGATTCATATGACTATGAGAGGCATCGCTGAATTCATTATTAATTATATTGCCATTAGTTTAACACATTTAGTGAATATAACATTGTTTCCATTTTGATTCCCACCCAGGCTACTAGAAGATGCCAAAACTTGTGAGCAGTTCAGGCTATGTCGAGAAGGGGTAGTCAATCCCATTAAATCACATCCTGTAGGATAGCTAGGTCTACTGGGAGTGTTTCTAATGCAACAAAAGCACAAGCAGTGTGAAGTGCAATCTCCCCCTAGAACCATAAGGAGAACACAAGATGCAATTCCCCAAGTTACTGAGCCCCAAAGAAGTGACCCAACCTGACCTTAAGGGTCTAAATTCAGTTCATTCAATCAATAGAAACCCAGCCTTACTCAAGTAGCCTAATCAATTATCTCCATCTGGAAGTCTTGCTAAACCTTCGAACTCAAACTGTCCGATAGGAAACTCAGCATCTTCTCCCAGAAATATGCATCTCCTGAAAGATAATACCCTCATCTTTTTGGCCACCCACATAGCATCCGAAGCCTGCAATCATCTCTGACCTCAACCTTTCCTCCAACATCTAATCAATAACCTAAACATCTTTGGAATTTAAATCTAATCTCCATTCCCACTGCCACTATCTCACGTAGGCCCTCATCACCTCTGGCCTTGGACGCTTGCGATATTTCCCCAGTCAGTCTCCCTGCGTCCAGTCTTACCTTCTGTCCTTAATTCATTCTGGACATTTGCGATCAGATCACTCTTCTAAAGCATAAACTTTATTCACCTAACTCTCCTGCCCCACAAAACTTCAAGGGCTTCCCACTGTACACTTACATAGGCCAGATTCCTCAGAATACCATTGAAGGGCTTCTATGATTTGGCTCCAACTTAACTTTCAAGGCTTAACTCCTATGATTCCTTTTCCTGCGTCTCAGTCTTCATTCAAACCCATACCCCCTTGTCCCCTTGCTCTTTTCACTACCCTGCCCTTCATCATGCCTTCCCTTTGCTTAGAATGCCCTTCCTTATCTTCACAGATCCAAATCGCATCTGACCTTCAAGAAAGATCTAGTTAAAATTCCGCCTTTTCTATGAAGCATTTTCTAATTCAATATTCAACAAATACGTACCAAGTGCCTATTTTGTACTAGGCACTGAGCTTAAGCCCTTGAAGACGAGGGCCTGCTTCCTTTTCCCTCCCCAGTTAAAAGTAAGCTCCTTCCTTTGAATTCTCAGAGCACATGGACATATTTTATGGTATGTAACATGATCCATGTGGTACTGTGCTTCTTTATGTTCATACTTCTCTTCCTTTACCAGACTGAGCTCCAAATTTCCTAGTGCTTATAAGGAGGCACTTGATAAATACATGTTAAATAAGTGAATATCCAGTTGTTTTATCTCCAAACAGTGAGTTCATGAGTTTCCTTTTTCTGATCTGATGGAATATTTTGAACATTATGTAGATTTAGTTTTAATTCTGTAAGTAAGACCAATAGAAGCAAGCTAAAAACAAAAGGCCAATATCCTAGGAGCTATAAGCTGTTTACAAAAATGAAAACCAACACACAGACTATCCTAGCAGGTTGGTGTTTAAAATAACCGACTACCTGAAAAGATAACAACGATTTCTTTGTCAAGATACTTATCTAGTATCGCACAATAATGACAGTAATTAAATCAAGGGAGGTAAGGTATGTGTTGCTCATGGAAGGTTGGTATTTTTGTCTTTCCCAGTTTGCTATTATCTCCCTTCACGTGCTGCTTTCAGTGAGGCCCAGGAAGCTGTCATGGCAAAGAAGCGAAAGGAGGGCAATGACCAGTGAGAAAAGAAGGGCTACATTCTACTCTGTTCTGAGAATTCTGAACAAGGCACCAGTACCATGGCCTCAGACAAGTCTCACGCATGGAGAGAGTGAGTTTTCGTCTTTGTTGCCATCTACAAGTGGTAGCAGTAGTAGCTTACATTTAATAAACGCATAGTATGTGCTAGGTAATGTACTAAGTATATTATATGCATTAGCATATTCAATATTCACACAAGTTTTAGGAGGTAGGTACTGTTATTATTCCCAGTTAAAGGCTGAGGAAAGAGAGGGTCACAGAAGCTGGGCCACTTTCTGAAAGTGGCTCAGCTTGTAAGTGGAGGAATAAGACTAAACACCTATGCCCGGAGCCTTTACTCTTTTAAGTTTTCTTTTTAGTTGTGGTAAAATAGACATAACATAAAGTTTACCATCTTAACCATTTGGAAGCGTCTAGTCCAGGAGTGTTACGTATATTCATATTGCTGTGCATCCATCCCTGCTATCCATCTCCAGAATTCTTTTCATCTTGCAAAACTAAAACTTTGTACCCATTAAACAACAACACCCCATTTCCACCTCACCCAGCAATCACTTTCTGTGTCTATGATATTGACTACTCTAGATACCTCATACAGGTAGAATCATACGGTATTTGTCTTTTTGTGACTGGATTATTTCACTTAGCATAATGTCTTAAAGGCTCATCCATGTTGTAGCCTATGTAAGGATTTCCTTCCTTTTTAAGGCTGAATAATATTCCATTGTATGGATATACCACTTTTGTTTATTCGTTCATCTGTTGGTGGACACTTGGGTTGCTTCCACCTTCTGGTTACTACGAGTAATGCTGCTATGAATATGGGTGTTCAAATATCTGTTCAAGACCCTGCTTTCAGTTCTTCTGGGTATATATCCAGAAGTGCAACTGCTGGATCATGTGGTAATTCTCTTCTAAATTTTTGAGGCACTGCCGTATTATCTCAGAGCCTTTAGTTTTTACCGGAAATGATTTACTGCTGTCACACTGGCTGCCCAGGGTGACATCAAGCAGGCCAGCATTTGTCCTCTGTAAAAGGAAGAATCAGCTTGATTATCCATGACTCTGAATAAGCGGCGAGGAAACTTTCACTAATGCTAATTATTTCACTCCAAAGGAAGCAAATGAGGCAGGAGATAATTTCTATCAGGATATCAAAATGAAAATCATGTAAAGGGAAGCCTTGTCTAAGACTGTTTTCTGTGTTAGGGTATTCTTTCAGATACTATAGCACTTCCAAGGCCCTTGAGCTAAGTTGCTTATTTTCTAGTCTCTTCTCTGATAAAACTATCTATGTGACTTTGGGCAAAGTCTCACTTTGTTGGAACAGGTGACACCGAAAGATGTAGTGGTATGACCTTAGACAAGTTATTTCGCCTCTCTGAACCTCATCTGTAAAATGGAGACAATTATAAGACTTGCCTAATTGGGTTGTAGGAATGGTTAAGTGAATACAAAGTATTATTAGCCTAGTGCCTGGCACATTTGTTCAGTGAAGAGAAGTTTCTATCATTATGATGATTATTTTCAAGATTCTATATGTAAAAGAAATAGAAACATTTGTCTATGTAAAGACTTATGCATGAATTTTCATAGTAGCTTTATTTATAAACGCCCCAAACTGTAAACAGTCTAGAAACCGTTCGATGGGTAAATTGTTAAATAGCAGTCGAGCCATACCATGGAATACTACTTAGCAATAAAAAGGAACAAGCTATCGATACAATACAACAACTTGGGTGAATCCTAAGAGCGTTAAGTTGAGAGAAAAGCCAGTCCCCAAAGGACATATAATTGTCTTATTTCATTTCCATTTGAAATGTCCAGAAAGACAAATCTATGAAACCAGATTAGTGATAGCCTAGGGCTAGGGTGCGGTGGACGGGGGTTAACTCTAGGCAGACCTGGGAGATCTTACTGGGGTGATGAAAGTGTTCGAAAACTAGATTGTGGTGATGGTAGCACAGGTGTATAAATTTACTAAAACTCATCAAACTGTACACTTAAAAATGGGTGAATTTTATGTATCTAAATTACACCTTTAAAATATTTTTAAGGGATTCTATGTGTATCTGAAAACAGGATCTGCACAATTGTTTTCTGTTGGACCACAGGAAACACGGATCATACAAAACTGTTTTCAATTTTTCACTTACCGAAGGATGGGCTGCTATGTATCCATGTGCGCTTTTATCTGAAAAGTGAAGATAAAGATATTACCTTTGTTTCATAAAGACTGCCTCATTTAGAGACCATGCTTAAAAAAACTGCATGTGTTTGACCAGAAGGAAATTTTCTGATTCAGTATTAAATAAGATACTACGACAAATGACTAGTTTTTCTTAAAATAGCTCACACCCTTACATCATCACCATATTCTCGCCACCCCATTTTATAGATCTTAAGGAAGGCCTCCAGTGAATCTCATCTATACTGAGGAGTGTTGAGATAACCTACTCCTGACTGGTATGATTTTACACGTCTATATCCAGAATTTCTCCTCGACTTCCTCCTTCCCTCTCCTCCTCCCTCCCTCATTTCCCTTCCTCCCTTCTACCCTTCCTTCCTTTCCCCTTCCCTTCTTCCCCTTCCCCTCCTAGGCTATTAGTTAGCCTCAACACGAGAGCATAAAGAAAACATATGGTGAGTTTCAGGATAGAGCAATAACTCAGATACTGTCGAGTTCTAACATAGTTTTTTCAGGATTTCATCTTTATAAACTGAGAGAATTTGACACATAAAAACAAAAGGGTTAAAAAGCAGTGGCAGGGCTTCCCTGGTGGCGCAGTGGTAGAGAGTCCGCCTGCCTGACAAACATCTGGGGAAGAAAAAGGGAAGGAAAGTTGGGTGTTTATAATAAATATATATAACTCCATTATAATTCTGTATCAAGCAATGGTCATCTCAGAGTGTTCGTTCTCCTTTAAGATTGAGCCTAGGGTAATTCCCTGGTGGTCCAGTGGTTAAGACTCTGTGCTCTCACTGCAGAGGGCCCGGGGTTCAATCCCTGGTCAGGGAACTAAGATCCTACGAGCCGTGCAGTGTGGCAAAAAAAAAAGATTGAGCCCTTAACTATGAGGGTCCATAATGAGGGACTTCTGTTCCCGCCCCTCAGCGCTGTGCAGTCTCTGTGTGGACCGGGCCCTGGCTGGGTGAGCTTCCTTCTGGCTGAAGGGTCTGGGCCCAGAAGGAGAAACTACCAGCGGCCCAGCTCTCCAGAGATGCTCCAGGAACGGAGTCGGCACCGCACATGCTTTATCCCGAGCAAGGCTCATCAAATCCCAGCAGGGTCGGGCACTGTGGTGGCCTCTCCCGTTGCGGAGCACAGGCTCTGGACGCGCAGGCTCAGCGGCCATGGCTCACGGGCCCAGACATGATTTCTTTTTTTAAGTCTGATTTTGCGGTCAGATCAAAATAACCCAGCAACCACAAAATGTGTGCTGTGTCACCATGGTGCATGCAATTCAGTGAATCTAAGGGATAAAATAAATTTCAAGAGACCAGGGTTTGATCCAGACACCTCTTACTTCCTAAACGCATGACAAGGCCTGATCCTAAGTGACTCAGTGTCTTCATGCCAGTGAAGAGACAAAACAACAATCGTGATTGCTGATTCAAACCGACAACTACTGCTTCACTGAACAATTTCCTTATTTGAGTTATAAAATCACCCAAGTACTGTAAATCTCCTAACATCAACTTCAATTTCCAACTCATCTTTTGGTTGATTTATGTTGAAGTCATTCAGAAAAGGAACTTGAACCGGCTTCGAATACCCTCCAGGCATTCCGTTCTAATCCTGGGGTTCTGAGATTGGAATTACTTCTTCCCTTTTTTTTTTTTTTTGGCTGCACCGCACAGCTTTTGGGATCTTGGTTCCCGACCAGGGATCAAACCCGGGCCCCCTGCCATGGAAGCGCAGAGTCCTAACCACTGGACCGCCAGGGAAGTCCCACTTCTTCACTTTTTGATATCCTAGATTTACTCTTACCTCCGGACGTAAAGCTCATGTACTTCTGGTTGTTGACTGTTTCTTTGGAATCATAGAATTTGAGAACGTCTAGAACGGCTTGGGGGTTCTTCTTCTGTTCCAGCTTTGTTATGTTGGAGGTTTGGAGTAATCGTGCCCATTGCTCAGGAATTCCCTGTGGACAACCAAAGGGAAAGAATGGAAGCTCAGAACATGCAACAGCTGCATTTTCATGTTCCAGTAAAGTTCTTCACCAAGAAGCCCATGCTACCTGTAGGATTACACTTGGGAAACTGAAGTTACGCTCTAGATTTAAAGTTAGTAACTTAATAATGCAATCATTCTCTTCTCTAATTAAAACACATAGGTAAAACTAAGATCCAACTTAAAAAGGGTGGGTGGGAGTATGACTGGGATAGAAAAAAAAAAAAGCGCATGAAAATCACCTCCATATTAACTCTGCTCACCCATGAAATGATGTTTACGGCTTAGCTTATTTTTTCTGGCGACTCAGGGCAGACATAGCAAAGACTTCTCTAAATCTGTACACAGCATAGTCATAGTGCAGATCAATAGATTTTATATGACTGGAATAACATAAGCTGTTTCTGGGCATGTTGTAATCAGAATATCTTTTAGAATAAACGTAAAGCCTCACCCTTGGTCAGTTCATACTCTGGTTATCAAATGTAATTTTTTGGGGGGGTCTAGAGCTTTAACATAAAGGGGGATTGAGAGGAGACAAAAATAGAATCATGGACGAGCAATAACCACAGGGGTTCTAAACAGTAACATTTTCCCTGCAGCTTTCTCCTCTCCTCCCCCCATCCCCTCCTCCCCACTTCGCTCATCGGCCACAGAGAACCTGGGGACAGTGGCAACCATGCCAAAGCCTTCTGAAAATTTGCAATAATCTGAAGCATTTAGAGCAGAGAGGAGGGAGTGTTTGGCAATCTAACAAAGGAGAATTGCAAAAATTACACAGAGAGGTTAGCTTTGTATTGAGCGTTCAGCACTCTTTCCTACATGTTCGGCCTACAGATGTCCCCATTTCATAATTAACCAACCTCCAAGAGGACTTGGAGCGAGAAACAGACACACTCTTCCTGAAGTGCATCTAGACACAATTTACGTGGCTTTGTCCTATGAAGTCTCGGCAAAACAATGTGTGACGTGGGCCTCCAGAGTTTGGGAATGACAACAAAAAAGTGAGATAAGCCAAGCAACAACTCTACTGCACACACATGAACCTGCTGCTGCAGTGCTATGACATCTCAAAGAAGCACTTTGATGCAAGCTTCTTTTGGGCCTGTGACGCACCTCTGGGAGCTTCCCTGGGCACATCTGTGAGCCATAGAGATCTGGCTGTAATGGACGTAAATAAAGAAAGAAAAGAAAGTTAAAACAGAATGTGGGACAACTTAGAAGGTGGGAGGAGATGAAACCAATGGGTCTGAATGGGGAGGGGTTAATCCCTTCTAAAGTGGGGCAGTTATGAAAATAGGGAGGTATTAACTAAATCAGGGGCAGGACAGGCTACAGGACAACAGATTTAAGAAAACAGAGAAAACAACGATGTTCCAAAGTTTGGATGCATAGTTCCACTTTTGGCCAGATGCTTCCTCCATAAATATGCAATAATAAGGATTACTATTAAATGACTGGAGAAATTACTAAAAGGCAGAAACATGAATTTGGAGGGAAGAAGGATGGCATCATGAAAAGCTTCAACAACAATTTGTAAGTTGTTTTTACGACTGGGTGATCACAGGTAGCCAATGGCCATGTGATGAACTTACAAATTTCAGTTCCCAATTCTGGTGAACCATTTTCAATTTCACATTGGAAGTGTCTGTATGGCTAAAATTCAAAGAAGAGGTATATGGTGATGCTGAATTTGACCTGTTCTCATTAAGGTGATTCTTCTGTATTTTGGAGCTAAAGTCGTGGCTGGCTTAGAGAAAACTAGATTAAGGATTTCCCACACAGCCAGACTCTATGTTTGAATTTCTTAGACATTTAGACCAGGGAAAGGGAAACCATTTCGTTTCGAACCATATTATGAATAATCTCCATTTTAATGCCGCAGTTCTAAAGTCCCACTTCCCACAAAATAAGATCAGATATAAGGTAACAGCTTTGTCTAAATAAAGATGATATTTCCAATGCTACAGAAACATGCTTTTACCCAATTGATTTGATTTGGGTTACAGGTCTTTGATTCCTGGCATTTGGGGTTACTCCAAGCACAGTGAAAGGACACTTTTACATGCATTGATCACGCAATTTGATGCTAAAGCCTTAAGCCAAAAATTTGAACTCAGGAGCCCATGCATGATCCCAGTTCTGATTCTAAGTGCAATTAATAGCATTTGGTTAATACTGTAATGGCCAAAGGAGTTATTAAGTGTTACAAAACCAGGTATGCATTTCACATAACCACCAGAGCAGACATCACTGGCATGATCATTACCATAATCATTAGAATACTTGCAGTTATTATACATACTCATGGCACTTCTAAACTTTTGTGATAATAGTCTTGTGATCACTAGACAGCAGGAAAAACTGCTGTCGATTGCAAAAGATCCTCCAGACAACTATACTTACCACGTGACTACACTGATGGCATAATTGTTTTCTCTTTTTGAGATAAACCAGCTCATCAATGAAACCTGACACTTAAATTTGAATGTATGCCATAAAGGCATGTAATCAGAAAGCCATAACTCATTACTCCAAATTGAGGTACAAACCCCAAAAGTCAGATAGCTAATGGAGACCTAGAAGTGTGAGCACCAGAAGCCTGACCATGTATGTAATAACAGCTAGATGTACATCAAGCTGGGGATTGTCCAGCGTAGCCCAGGAGAATGGCAGCATGATACAACAGGCCAAGCATTTATCTTATCGTAAGAAATGATAATGTATATCACTCATACCATTTTTCCCTCTGATTGACTTGAAGCGACCGTCACAGGTCTAGAGGTCTGGAAGGGGGAGTTCTGAAGTATTTGGGACAAAAATGGTAATATAAAGGGTAAGGACTTATAGTAGTTTCATACCCCAAATCTCACCTCCCAACCTAATTTTAACCTCAGGGTCCAAGTGTGTGACCAAGTGTACAAGGTTGTATGGGCCAATTAGCCAAAGGGTAAGCACCAAGCAGTACACCAAACCAGTGTCCAGATATTCCAAATAACAGGCCCTTGTGAGACAACTGGACTCGACAGTTCAACAAATTGCTCAAAATTCAACCTCAACAACTGTAATGATCAAATTTAGTAATATGTCCCTCCCCCTCCACGTGAACACACACATACACACACACACACACACACACACACAACCAATTAGTGGTACTGGGGCGATTAAGACCCCATTCTAAATCCTACCAATAAAATGACTTTTAAAAGCTTATTATCATTTGGTATTTTTAAAGTTAGTAAATCATAGGTTAAGATAGTAAAAAAAAAAAAAGGCAGAGTTTGGTATCTTTAAAAAACAAGGTGGGGACAAATAGTTATGAAAGATTATCACAGCGACAATAAAGTACATCAGATTTCCAAATTTAGCCTGCGTCTCATCTATATATTCAGTGGATTTCTAACAATTGCATCCAAACACTTTACTTTATATTAGGTTTTTGGGAGGAGGGGAAAGGTTCTTGTTTGGTTTGGTCCAGTTGCATCAAAATGTTTTTCACAGTTGGAAAGATTGCCCATCACACATCCCACCCCACCCCTCTCTGGTTGATTCCTGGGGTTCTAACTGACAGCAAAGTGAAAATGGATGGTCTCCAGTCAGCAAGATGATGGTGATTCACTTTCCTTCATTTCCATTCAGAACCCATAAAGAACAAAGGAAAAGCTAAAGATAAGAGAAATTCTCTCAGAAAATGTC
>NW_020172270.1:101143-102333 GCF_003031525.2 Neophocaena asiaeorientalis asiaeorientalis | reverse complement strand
TGAGAATAGTGGAGGGGAAAATTTTCACATCAGAAAACAAAAAGGAAGAATAAAAGAACAGAGAAATATGGAATGACAACAATAAAACAAGAAAAGATTAAACAGAAGAAAAGCACATGGAAAACAAAAAGGTCAAAACAGGAAAGACAGTTCTTAAAATAAAAAAGGGAAGATTTTTAAGATAAAACTTATAATGATTCAGTGCTTTTACTGTTTCAAACATCAGAAAAAATAGTCATCTCTTTGTTTATGATTTTTTAAAAACCTAAACTTGTTCAGATTATAAAAATATATATAAATATTTTTTGTTTTGGGTGGTGATGATGGTGGTGGTAGTGGTGACAGTGAGGTTATATTTTCTAAGTGTAGCTAACAGAATATTCTCAAATACAGCAAAGAACAGAGGCTGGGCTCAAACTCAAGGCCATTTGAATAATATCTCTGACTCCAATGATGAAATTGGCTAAACCAGTATCTCAACTTTATCAATGTCAGCACTTCTTAACGTTCTCTTCTGCTTGGTACTGAGAACATACAATCAGCTCACATCACTTTACAAGGCTAAGATGTTTTGTCAGTTTCCATTTCATTCTCACACTGCTTACTTCCGGAATTGAAAAAAGAAGGTAATCTGTCAGTTCAGAAACATGGTTTGATTCTCCAAATCAAATTAATTTGTTCCTTCTTTTTTAAAATTTAATCTTGTGACACAGTCTACTCACTAACCGTCATGTTATAAAATAGGAAATTTAATTATTTAATACCTAAATTTCTCTCTGGTTTAAGAATCCAAGAATTAACGGTAATGGTTCTATCAAAGAATATTTTTCCGGAATGCATTCAAAATTACTCATTATCTCAGAATGTACATTTTGATTGAGGTCCTCACTAGTATAAAAAAGTAGTTAATCTTCCTGAGGACATGTTTCTAGCCACATCTTTTCCTTCATCCATCTAAAAGAAAGATGCCAGATCTTAAAAAAAAAAAAAAGGTATAAAATATCATAGATCTGAGATCGTGTGCTATTTGAACACTAAAAATATCCAAAGAAAGACTGGATCTATAGCTATAGTCTTTCTGGAGAATTCTTACTGGTATTTATTGTGCATTATGTATATATATTATATTTGTATATATGTGTATATATATATATATATATATATATATATACACATATATAATATAAAGT
>NW_020172270.1:95413-101131 GCF_003031525.2 Neophocaena asiaeorientalis asiaeorientalis | reverse complement strand
ACAAATATAAAGTAAGCATATAACCACTAAAGCGTATGATACAGCCATCGATATTTCTTCCTGAAACATGGGGTCTGTTGTTTTGAATGTCTACAAAATATACCTGTAAATAAGCCTAAAAATAAGCTATGTTCTTGAAATCAAAGAGAAGAAAAGGTCAATTTTACAGAGATTTTTGGCTAGTGTGGTTAACTTATCTGGGTAATCCAGGTTCCATTGTAAAGCCTGAATTATTCAGATAGACTGTCTTCACTGGCCAAGTTGAGTCAATGGTTCTCTGATTCACTTCAAGTGCTAAAGCATAGGCTCAAGCTGAGTCTATCTGGACTACATCTCCTGTGCCGTGGTAAATTAGCATTTTCAATCACGTTGAAGGCTAACCGCGATCAGACGTTTTTGTTAAGATGGACAAAATAATTTTGCCAATACTCTTGCCACTCTCTAGCTCCATCTGTGATTGTCTAGGCAAAGTCCATCTTCCTTGAAATCACCAAAGACATCAAGTCTGACATTTTGGGACGTGGCAATTCTTCCTTCAAACCTATTTTCACAAAGGAATCTTTTCATGCCTTACAAAAAAAAAAATAAGGAGCTTACTTACAGTGAATTCCCCGGTGACTGCATCAAACCCCACATGAATCGTATGTTCAAAGTCTGAAGGAAGAGAGATCTCTGGGCGTTCTTTCTCTTTCTTCTTATTGGCTAAAGGCAAAATGTTAACATGTATTTATTTGGGATACAGTTTTGGCATCCATAAGTTGTACAATTAGGTTCATCAAAATAATTACAAAGTTGAAAGACAACTGAGTCCAACACAATCATAACAATATTTAACTCCAGAATTTATAATTTTATTTAAATAAATGGCTGAGAGTTTGACAAAATGCTATGTCCAAATAATTTACAAATTTCCAAATCCAATTCAAACAAAACTTGCAGTCAAACTGATTTACGTCCTTTACCAGTCTAATGATGTAATCAGCAGGTATCTAGGTATATTGTGTTTAACTGGTCTTGTTGGATCAAATTCCACATACTATAGAAGAAATTCATGAGACTCAAGTCAAGCTAAGCCTTACTATTAGAAAGAAAGAATAGAAAAGTGCTTAAGCTATCTATAAAGTGTTATGAGTTGTTTCTATTTTAAACCATAGCTAGATATCAAGTAACTAGAACTTTAATTTCACGTTTATATTATGAAGAGTAGCTTAATAGGCTCTTGGTCTTCTTTCAATGAGAATACTACTGCAAAGCAATAACTTTGCTAGTAAAAAACAAAACACAAATTGTTGCTTTTTACTGAATTAATTTTATTGAGTTCTTAGAAACCTCAAACCAATTCCTTGGTTTAGTCATTTTAGTTTGTAGCTATTTTTCCATGTCCCTATAGATTTTGTCATAGTAGCCATTCAAAATCATTGTTCTCAAGTAACAGATTATTCATAGTGACACAATTATGAAGAAATACATCAATAGTTAATAAATCAAAAGCCTTTAAAGGTATAATCACTGAAGAAATTAAGTTGGGAACTGTAATGAAATTAGTCTATCTCAAAAGAGATCACAGGAGGAAGTTATTATGGAAGCATTGTAAAATGGCATTTCCTAGCTTCCATAATAGAGCAGCAGCTCTGAGCATGTATCTCTGATATGGCTGCATTTCACAGTCAAAAAAATAATACTCACCCTAATACTGGGTAAGTCAGCATGAACCAGTTTTGCCCCATTAAAAACCAATCAACTTTAGAGTTGCCAGGGTGGCAAATTTAGAACATTCTGGTTCAAATAGATGTTTCCTTGGCCTCAATTTCAGACAACATTTAACTAACCGTAACGGATCACTGGTTTGGGGGGTTATCCAGGACAAATTTTAAATTCAAAACATTTCATGTTCAAATGTCATTCGTATGGCTTCTTTTCACTTTCTACTCTCTCTCACTGTTCCATATCCGCCAGCCAGAGGACAGAGATATGGGACAGAAATATGGAAATTCAAGTAGTAAGAGGATTAAGAAAGAAAGGTTGGGGTTGGGGGCGGGGGACAAGGGTCACTCAAAGTCTTTGCCTGGCCATGGAACACATTTAGGACTCATTTTGAAAAGTATATATGTGCCATCTAACTTCAGTTCAGCATGGATTCCACATTTACAGTGAGCCTACTTTATTGACTATCATTTTAACTGAACATTAGAGTTTTGGGTAGGTACTTCTACTTCCCCTGCATGTTTATGGACTGGAGCTACCATTTATACTTGTTCACCTACCACTTTTACTTGTCCAGAAAGGCAAACAGAACAATCAGCTTTCTGTTCTTGCCACTTCACTGAAGATGTCCCAGCCACTTCTGTAATCGTTTTCTTATTTTCCTCTTTCCTGATCTCCCATCCATGTTGGACATGGCTAACCGCCTCTCTTTATACTTCCTTGACAATGTGGTCTGATTCTCCTCCTCCCTCAGTGACCATTCTTCATTTGATGGGCATCCTTTCTTCTGCCTTTCCTGGTGCAGTCTTTGGCATTCATTTCTCTTGGATGGCATTCACTCCCAGATACTAACTCATGTTGGGTAATTCCCTAATCTGTGGTTGGCAGGGGTAGATACAGATTCTGTGGGACCAAAGACCTTATGTAATTTGAGAGGAAAGCTCCCTTTAGGTAAAAACAATACAAAATTGCTAAGGCTTCTTCTAGAGCCTTGGAAGAGTCCCAGGCAAGTGAGAAACTCTGAATAAGCAGCTTTATTCACTTCATAGTAAATGTACTCTGGTGGTTGGTGGCCTTTTTGGTGTCAAAAATCACTCTGAAAAATCCGAAGAAAGCTGTGGTACTTCTGTCTATAAAGTTGCACTACACACACATATACACAATTTTGCATATAACTTCAGAGGTTCAAAATTCCCCTGGGCTCAAGGTTAAGAACCCCTAGCTTAGTCTCCATCTCTAATCATTGTATCAACTTGCATCCATGACCTCTCTTGCCAGCAAACAGGCTCTCCCTACTTCTCCATTAGCAATGGCTGCACAATTGAAGCCTGTTGACTTAGACGTAAACACTCCACTCCAGCTGAGCTACATGAATCAGCCTAATGGGGTCTCCCTAAGGCCATCTGGTTGCCAGTCCCTTACGGGCCTAATTATGCCATTCTCTTCACGCAGGACAAAGCGTAACAGAGGCGGGAAGCTCAAACTCGCTCCTCCTTCAGTGTCCATGTTCTCGGTGAAATGATAAGCACTCACTACCCAGATCAGAGAAGGATTAAGGCCTTGGACTCCCCGTCTTTGGGAGGCTCTAAGCAATGAAAAGATTACGACCTCCTCTCTCAAATAAAAGCAATACTAAAGCATAAAAAGGGAAGGAAGCCCCAAAAGTTCTGATGTTCCTATGATGATTCACTTAAGTCTTTTAAAAAACTACTCTAGATCCCAAATCAAAATGTTTTCGCATTTTGGGTGCCCCGACGTGCTGGGCCTTAGGCACATGCTTACTCTGGCTTTTGGTTATTTCAGCCCTGGCCCAACTGCCCAAATCATAAATTTGGGAGCTTCTTTGACTCCTACTTTAATTCTACCTTAATCAGTCATCGTGTTCTATTTCCCAGACTCACTTTGGATGCATCTTCTTCCTTTCATCTCCACAAACCATCATCTTAGTCCAAGGAACTGGCATTTTTCACCTGGTCTTACTACCTCCAATTTTGCCCCCTGCAATTCATTACTCTGTGGCCGGAGTAACCTTTTGAAATATATATATCTGCCCGCATTCCTCCCTGTAAGATCCTTCAATGGCTCCCCATTATCCAGAAGTTCAGAGTTCACGCTCCTTAGCGTGCTAGCCAAGGGCCTGCTTAATCTGCCCCCAGCGTACCTCTCTACTGTCTATTCTTGCTATGGCCCCCGCTGTTCCATACCCATTTCATGCTCCCTCAACTGCCAAGCTTTTCTCTTACTGCCAAGCTTTTACGCATGCTACACGGAGGCCTGGGAAGTCTTACTTCTTAACGCCCCACATCTGCGCCCATTAGTCCTTTGCGGCCCTCTCACTGTTGTGGCCTCTCCCGTTGCGGGACACAGGCTCCGGACGCGCAGGCTCAGCGGGCCCAGCCGCTCCGCGGCATGTGGGATCTTCCCGCACCGGGGCACGAACCCGTGTCCTCTGCATCGGCAGGCGGACTCTCAACCACTGCGCCACCAGGGAAGCCCCAGTCCTTTTTCTTGAAGACTCGCTCTTGTGTTTCCTCTCCTTTGGCAAGTCTTTTCCTGTCTTCCCTCTGCAGACAAAGTTGAATGCCCTTCTCTTCCTGCTCCCAGAGAGCTACCCAGTGTGTACTCTGAGTTTGGCCCTTATTAACACTGAATTGTCATTTCTTCTTTACATACCTATCTCTCTAGCTAAAACCTGAGATATCTGACAGCAGAGACTGTATCTTATTCATTCTCACATTCCCTAGCACCTGGCTTATGTCTGCACACGTAATCACTATCATCTATGGAATATTCACCATGTGCAAAGTGCTTCTAGGGTTATCTCATTTAATCTCCACCACAATCTTATAAGGCAGGCATTATTATTGTATTATTATTGTTTTACAGATGAGGAAAGTAAGACTCAGTGAAGTTAAACCACATATCCAACATTACACAGCTGGCAGGTGTCAGAGCCAGGATTTGAACCTAGGTCTCAATTGTGTCTACAGAGCCTAAGCTCTTAATAGCTACACTATTTATTACTCAGTAACATTAAAAGAAAACCTCAATAGGTTTGAGCCGTTAGTCTTCAGTAAATGGTTATTGACTGAATGGAGACTAGCTGAGAACTTTTTTCTTCTTTTTTTTAAGGAATACTAAAATGTCTGTATCTCCCCCAGAAAGTTCTGTGAGCAGTGGTTGTTTATATTAAGAGTCATCCTAACCTGAATCTTGGGCTCATAAGACGCGGCCTGATCACCTCTGGGTTGATATCTGCAGAGAGCAGAAGAACAAACGAGTACCACTTTCTAAGTGTATCAACCGTATTCTACTGGAACCTAGAACGCAGACCACAAATTGCTGACTAGACCACAGATTACAAATGGTGTTTGGCACTGGGGCCCTCTACCTGCTCATGGTTCTGGCTGTAACTCCAGGGGCCAGCTAATCTCTCCAGAATCTCTCATCCTGACATCTTTCTCCATCCCACTACATTTTTTTTGTTTTTGTTTTGCGGTACGCAGGCCTCTCACTGTCGTGGCCTCTCCCGTTGTGGAGCACAGGCTCCGGACGCGCAGGCTCAGAGGCCATGGCTCAAGGGCCCAGCCGCTCCGCGGCATGTGGGATCTTCCCGGACTGGGTCACGAACCCGCGTCCCCTGCATCGGCAGGCGGACTCTCCACCACTGCGCCACGAGGGAAGCCCCCCCCACTACATTTTAAAGAAAGAGAAGTCATCTGTCACCTCCTGTACACCCCGACCCCAATGTTCTGCATTTCTCTAGTGACTAGGGCTTACTCCATTAAAATCCCCCTACACCTTTACTTCAACCTCTTCATTAAATGCACTGTTGACTTCTTGCCTTAGGTCCTCAGACTTCACTGTGCATCACCCTCATGTGGGAAACTTCAAAAAAGTAAGAGAGAGAGAGAGATTTCAGAGCCCTGCCCCCAGAGATTCAGATTTAGTCTGGGGTAGACCTCAGCACCTTTAACTTTTAAATGCCCTCCGGTATTTCCATTAAGCAGCTGG
>NW_020172270.1:80607-94345 GCF_003031525.2 Neophocaena asiaeorientalis asiaeorientalis | reverse complement strand
TGGCCTCTCCCGTTGCGGAGCACAGGCTCCAGACGCGCAGGCTCAGCGGCCATGGCTCACGGGCCCAGCCGCTCCACAGCATGTGGGATCTTCCCGGACCGGGGCACAAACCCATGTCCCCTGCATCAGCAGGCGGACTCTCAACCACTGCGCCACCAGGGAAGCCCCCCCACTACATTTTAAAGAAAGAGAAGTCATCTGTCACCTCCTGTACACCCTGACCCCAATGTTCTGCATTTCTCTAGTGACTAGGGCTTACTCCATTAAAATCCCCCTACACCTTTACTTCAACCTCTTCATTAAATGCACTGTTGACTTCTTGCCTTAGGTCCTCAGACTTCACTGTGCATCACCCTCATGTGGGAAACTTCAAAAAAGTAAGAGAGAGAGAGAGATTTCAGAGCCCTGCCCCCAGAGATTCAGATTTAGTCTGGGGTAGACCTCAGCACCTTTAACTTTTAAATGCCCTCCGGTATTTCCATTAAGCAGCTGGGGTTGAGAAAAATAATTTGAAACCCTACTATCCAACGAAGGTATCACTTCCTCAGATAATCCTGATGGACGATGACGGTTCTTCCCCATTCCAAGTCTTTAGGTCCAGGGGAATGGAGAAGGGCAGAGTTTCCTCCTTTTTATTCCATATTGTTTGTTTGAGATCAGTACTTCTGCACTTTCCTACAAAGCCCCCTCCTTTGAGGTTACTGCCGTTTAGTTCTCCTGGCCAAGTCGTCGTATCCACTGAGGACTGTGGCTCGCAGTATACTTTCCAACACTCAGTGCTGTCATCTCTCTGTGAAACGTAATGTACGAACGGACACCTCTTTCATACACACCCTCTCCTTTTAACTCCTTGACCTCCCTCAGCTCTAATGAACTTCATCTCCTTTCCACTTCTTCAATCCACTCCCATGGTCACCATTAAACCAGTGGTTCTCAACCAGGGCTGCTCATCAGAATAACCTGTAGAGTTTCATAAAAATCCCAACACCTTGGGCCCACTCAGAACCTACTATATCAGGATTTCTGAGGATGAGACCTGGGCAAGTGATTTTTTTAAGCGCCACAGATGATGTGCAGACAGAATGGAGAACCACAGCTACCCCAGGCCTCTTCATTATCCAGAATGACCCTTTCTCTGAAATACTCTCTGAAATAACGCTGTTATCTCATTCTCTGGGTCCAGCCTCGCATCCTGCTAGCCTTCTCACTCTTTCATGACCTTATTCCTATTTGACTTGTTCTTTGATGTCAACTGAACCTCCAATCCCTGGATCCTTTCCATTTTTAGCCAATTTCTCAGCTTCCTCCTCGCCTAGACTCTGTGGTCCATCATTTAAACTTCTCTTAAGCCAGTGCCCTGGGAACTGTGCTCCTGTGACCCCCTCTTGCAATTCTCCCACAAAACCTTACCCTGACAGGATCCAACTGTGAAATCTCCATTTCCATACGGAGGCTGGTAAAAGTTGTTGGGGGAAAAAGAATCACACAGCCATGCAGATCGGTGCTTACTATAAAGGTCACAGACGGAATTGGGTCATCAATGGCACTGAGCAGTATCCTTCTTGACCCTGGCCAACTTCCTTTCCCACTGCTCTTAGCGAATATTCTAGAATTTCACAACTTCACTCAAACTTCTGCTTCATCCTCTCCTCCCTTACTTTCAGCGTAAGAAATTCCTTCTACTTCACTGAGAAAAACGGAGGCCATCAGTTTGGAACTCCTTTGACTTCACTTCCAGTCCCGCTCCTATGAATTTATCTCCATCAGTAACATCTCCCTTCACATCTTACCGGAAACAGTGTCCTCTCCTTCTACCTGAGGTTTATGCCCTCACTGGTGCTCTAGATCCCTGTCCCTCTCACTTCTCCAGGGGTCTCACTCTATCAATTACCTCCTATTTCTTCTTGTATCTTCAATCTCTCCCTCTCTACTAACACCTTCTATTTGGCTTTAAAAAAACATGCTGAGATTTCTCTAGTCCTTAAAAGTTGAAACCTCCTGCCATCACACAGCTTTCTTTAGTTGCTATAGTCTCTCGAATTTTCCTTCTCTAGCTTAGGCTTCTTGAAAAGGCAATCTAGACTCCCTTAACCCTCACTCTTCAAACCACGGCAATGAGTCTCTGAGGTCCCAAATTGATCTCCTCCCTGAAGACGGCCATTTTCCAGTCCTTACAACCATTGACCTCTCAGTCAAAACTGACATTGCTGACCATGCACTTCATGAAACTAACTTCTCCCCACCATCTCTCACACAGTTCTTTCCTGGAGTTTATTCCTACATTTCTGGGTCTCTTGTAGACAATTTAAATAGTATTCCCCAGGAGCTGTCCTAGGTCCTCATCTCTTCTCATCAACACACCTCTACCTTTGGTCACCTCATCTACTTGTACGGCTTCAATCACTATCGACTTCCGTGACTCCCCAGTTGGATCCCCAGCCCTGACCTCTCTGCTGTCCCCTGACTGAACACCTCTATCTGGATGCCTCACAGGCCCCTCACTCGAAATATTTTCAAAAGAAAGTGAATTCTCTACTGCCTTTCCCCATGTAAAATAAGAAACTACAACTCCTCTTGTGTTCCCTACCTCACCCTCCTCTAGTTTCTCTTGTCACCATCTGATAAGTTGCCTAGTTCTATTAATTCTTCCTCATAAATGTTCCCTCTGCGTTGCCCTCTTTTATTCTTACAACACTGGCCCTTAGGCCAGGCCACTGTCATTTCTCACCTACCTGAATCCCATAGCCTGACTTGTCTTCTCTCATCGCCCACCCCCCACCCACATTCATTCTTCTCCTGTGGCTAGAGTGATACTGTGAGACACAAATCTGATTATTATTCCCCTGCTTCAATGTTTCTGCATCGCCTTCAGAATCATATTCAAAGTGCTTAGCATTGCACATATAAGCCCTCCAGAACCCGATCCCCAATTCCTTCCACAGCTCTGTCTTCCATGCCTCTCCCACCAGCACTCTATGCACTAGCTATGCTGAACTACCTGTAGTTACGGTCATAGAACCTCAACTAATAGTGTGTCACGCCTACTGCCTTCATAATGCTGCTCCTTGTGTCTGGGATGCCACCCAACTTTTATTAGCTGGTTCTATTCCTTCATTAAGACTCACCTCAGTTGAGTGGTCACCTCCTCCAGGAAGCCTTCCCCAACTGCTCCCTTCCCTCAGTCTTCAAAAGATGCCCCATCTCAGTGCTCACTTCTCTACTGCACTTACCACGCTGATCTCTACTCATTGACTGACTTGTCTGCGTCCCTCATTAGGCCATCAGTTCCTTAAAGGCAGGAACTGGGACTTATTCACCTCTGTACCCCAACATCTATCTAGCATAGTACTTGATTCAATAGATATTTAACGAATAAGCAAGTGAACAAATGAATGGATGAATGAATGACCTTCATTATATGAAATGAGACCCAATATATGGAAACAGGTCATGCCTATTTGCCATTATGTGTTCATGGATAAGGAGACATTGATCCAGGTTCCCCAAGAAGGCTGGGGGGTGGGAGGGTATGTTTTAGAGTAGTTGTTATAGTTGCAGCTGGCGGTGATGGCGTTGTTGCTGTCTTCCCCGCACTAGGGATGCCTCTGTGCTCATTCAGGTATACCTCCTGCCTGGTGACACTTTGGGGCCAAAAGCATATATTGGCAACACAGCTGTGCAGGGTTCGAGGTACAGCAAAGCAGCCAGTTCTCCCCTGGATGAAATCCCAGGATGGTGCTATGCCTGCCTTCTGAAAGCATTTTAGAAATCTGTCGCCTGAGTCTTCCTTGTTGTAGGAGTTCCACTTGTCATCTTCCCCTAAAATTCCTGGAAGTTTTGTTGGGCCTTCTCATTGGATGTCACGTCCAGAATTATTTTTTAGAACACTTTCTAGCTCCTTCAAAACAGAGCATGCAGGTAAAGAAAAAGAATAACAGGGGACAGACATAGAGAAATGCTCTCCTACGTAAATTTAGCCTAAAAGAACAGAACAATAATTATTTTTAAAAAAGCGATGGAAAGCACGCAAAGTTACGGTGTACGGCATAATAAAAAAAAGTGACATTGGAAGCCATATAAATACAGAAAGAGAAAACCGAAATATTATATAAAACGTATTTTTTAAATGCAGAAACAATTTTTCCAAAGGAAAAAGCACTTAGGCTGGCTAGTTCTAAACAGCAAGCATTTCACAGCCCTGGCTCTGAGGAACAACCCTCTCTTGCTACTGCCCCAGCTTCCTTTTCCTCTGAACCAGCCAGTAGGTCCGTTAACCAGTATACATGGAACTGTGGACCAGTGTAGTGACAGACTGTGCTGCGTGACTCATTAGGAACTAAAGTAATATTCTAAGTTTGTGATCTCATTGGGGAAAGAAGCTTAGCAAACAAGAAGCAACAACTGATACTACCAGACCAACGAAAATTCGGTGCTAAGTTGGGGAAAATAGAGTATAAATGCTATAGCATGTCAAAATAAAAGAAGATCAGAAAACTGTGGCGGAGAGTGAGGGCTTACTGGAGAGGAGGTAGGATTTGGGAGATGGGTCTTAAAGAATGGGTAGGCAGGAAAGGTAAGGCATCGCAAGCAGGAAAATCGGGAGAGGCAAAGCTTGGACGCTGAAATGGATACAGCACGTTGACAAGGAAGCGAGAAGACAGAAGGGTAAATGGGTAGGGTGTAGTCTTGGAAATCAGGAAGATGAAATTGGAGACAGTGATAACGAATATGCTGGGAAAGGCTTTGAGCAGGTGGATGATATGATAGAAAAGGCGTCTTCTGGAAGACAAGCCAGATAGCTTTGTGCTGCTAGGGACACGTGGGATGGTAGGGGCAGGCTTCAAAATGGTCGCTGTTTCACACAGACTGAGGAAGAAAATGAATGGTGGGGATGGAATGGGAGGACCTATCTGCCACTGCATCTGTTGCCTCGTAGGATCACCTACTGGGCGTTTCCTGCATAAACTGCGTGTCTGATTTCTGCACCTAGATTGAAAGTCACCTGAGGACAGGGAATCTTATCGTATGTGCAGTATTCCCCGTCCCACGACACACAGTGCAGAGCTAGGCACACAAAAAGCAGGCACAAATCTTTTCTGAGTAAAGCATATAAGTGAACTACAAAAGATGCTCCGGGTAAGCCGACATTAACATCCAATTCTGTTCTATCTCATTTTTAAATCGCGATAGCTAATAAACTAGATCTGGGCTCAAAGTCCGCACACAACTCAGATTTAGGCATTGGCTGGTTGCACCTGTCTCTATCCTGTGATCTTCCAGAAAGTTCCTTTGAGACAAAGGAGGTCTAAAAAGACATTTTGCCAGGAGGCTCATACTGGAGTTGCTGGAGTTGGAGCTCTCCTAGGAGGGTTGCTTGTCCTACAACCCCTAGCTTGACACTAGAAGCCCTCCCTCCTCTCCCCGCTTTGTGGCACTCCCCCTACCCAGGTGCAATCTGTACTCAGTGTCATGTGTTCCCGAGGCCAAACAACTTGCGCCGACATGGGGTCATTTCTGGCAGGGGCAGTGAGGGTGTCAGGGTTAGAGATCCATCATACTAAAATACTTGTTTTTCACCTCAATATTCCTGGGCTTTGCTCTGGGAACGCCATGTTGGAAGGATACAGAAGTATTTTTAAAGGGCCATTCATCTCCTATGGGTGACAACCTTTACTTTTCCCAATAGACGATCCTTAGTGACTTGGTCACTCTTTAGCTGGGTGAGAGGCGCATTCAGTGGTTCGATAATTTCTCCAACTTACTAAGAGGCAGTGCCTCACAAAGATCGTTTACAAAATGTTACCCTTGTGGTCTTTCAAGAATTAAAATGCCTTAGTGTCTACTTAACTACCAGGAAAGTAAATTAAGTACTGGAGTTGGTGTTTTTAAGTTAAAAAATGCCATTTTGCTCCATCCTCTGCTTTGTGGGTCACTGAGCGCACCGTTCCATAACTGCCTGCCTACCCAGCCCCCAGCCAGGAAAATGTACGAGGTCTTATAATTCGGGTAAGAATAAGTATCCCGAAACAGTTCTTTCTATGGCGACAGCAGCCCTGCAGGTGGTGTCAAAAAGGCGAGTGTTCGTTGTGAGGGCAAACAGTTCCAGGGGGACTGACTTCTGCAAGGACAGTTCGAGTTTCTGGCACTCCTGCTCTATAAACAAATATCCTGTTTGAGGACATATTATGAGAGGGGACCCACAGGAATTCCTCACCTCCTAGTTTTCCTCTTTTTTTTTTTTGGTAGAAAGAATGACATTTTGTGGACCTTCAAAATTTATTTTTCCCATTGGAAATACGTGAAAGTACTATGTGGTAACTACAATGGAAAGTTAGGCATAAAAATAGATTCTACTCTTGGCTCTAAGAATTTAAAGAAATTGATAGTGCAAGGTTGGTAAAAGATTTAAAAGAGGTTCTACGTAACGGATATATTTCTGCTTAAACCTAGCATCTTGGGCAAAATACATACCGATTCTGAGCAGAAAAGGAAACCGATGTTGAGTAAATGAGGAAAAGGGCCCAAATCCTTAAATACTGGATTATGAATGAACCCAAAGGGAGGGATGAGAGGTGACCCTTGTCTTCTATTTTAATATAGTTCTTTATTTTAATTATAACAATATCAGATAGTACTTTTGTAATAGAAAAATATTTTAAAGGCAAAAAAAATAACACCGGAATCAGGGGGAAAAAATTAACTATTTTCTTTTTTTACAAAGGCTGTTACTTTCTGCTAGCAAGTTAGGCCCTTAGGAGGAGTAACTTATAAAAAGGCATGACTACTGTTGTTAACTGCTGAATGAGAAAATGGGTCAGATTCACCTAAGTTCCACCCGCTTCCATAAAAATTCCATTTCTGCATATTCCATTGGCCAAAACCTATTTTCAAAACGAGTTAGGTGACTCTCATTTTATGGCAAGTGGTATAATAGTCAACTGCCACTGGACCAGGAGTCGGGGATCTAAATTCTAGGCCAGCTTTGCTTTGTAATTAGTAGTGGGGCGAGTTTGTGGAGGTCAGTTAACCTCTCTAAACTTCTGCCTTCCTCTGCAAAATGGATAAACCTTGCCCCCATCACAGGAGGTTTGAAGAGGGTGATTGATATGAAAGTACATCGAACGCTGGTAACACCCCTACAACTACCATCAAACACATCATCTCACCAGGAATATACGTATTAGCAGGGTGACTGTGTTTGCTGGAGAATTAAGTAATCTGTCACTCCTTAAACCCAGCTCTTCCATGCTATGAATGATGTCCTTGCAAATATAACTACCAAGAAAGGCTATTAAACTGGGCTATCTTAAACATTCACTGCTCTTACGTCTTTCATTATATTAGCAAACGCCAGAAGTATATAGTTGGGAAGGCCCATGGTGGAAGGTTCCTTCACCTGCCTTCAGGTAGAACCTGCTAAAGTCATGAGACACCCGCCCCCATAAAGAACCTAGAAAATTTCACCCTTGGTAATTCATAATATTTAATCGGCATATCTGGAATTTCTTTATGGCTTGTTCCATTCCCTCTGGTGGAACAGTAAGCCCGTTTCCTCCTGTCAGGTCTTCAGTGGCTATGAAAAACAATATATGCTCTCCATAAACCAGCAGCCTTTAATGTGTAGATAAAAACACAAAGTGGTACCCAATTCCGCAAGAGTAGCTACAAGCCCAATTCGGAGGTTGGGTGTTCCATGAGGATGACGGGGAAAAGGAAATGATGGTCCCGTGTGAGCCCTTTTAGTGACTCCCACTCACATACAAGCAGACAGCCATCACCTTCAGTGGTATCATCTTCAAAAACTTTCAGCAAAAGTGATCATTCTGGCAAATCATCATGAACTTGACTCTTACCTATCTTCTTCCAGGCAACACACACCGGTTCCAACTCTCATTTACACCCAATTCACACATGCAACAATTTCAATGGAAAATGTTGGAAAACAAAAGGCAAGTATGAGGCCATGTCCTCAACTGGACACTTCTGATCACGTGGATAAAGATATAGGGCAAAAATACGTTTGAAAGGGGGTGGAGGAGGCCTCATTTGTTTTGAGGAAAGCAACTCCATCATATCCCTTAGCTGGTGTCAAATTCACTCTCTTTGCAACCCTTCATCTTAATGTTTGATACATCTCTCTTCTGTCTTCCTCTCTTCTCATCCATTTCCTGTACCTTCTCCATCTCCTAATCTCCCTCTCATACACTACTTCCTCTCTCAATTTATTTCGCCCCGTTGCTTCTCTCCTTTCCTCTGTTTATCTCCTAATCCCACATTCCATACTTTCCTTGAATTTGTCTGCTGGTTCTACTGGGCCACCATATTTGTGCCCAGTTTCCCTGTTTACGGGCCTTGAAGTAGAAGCACGGGTCCTAGTAGATAAGAGTGCATCCTTACCCCACCTTCTTCCCATTTCAAACACAGAGGACTTCTAGGAGTAAAGGAGTAGTACAGGAGGCTCTTCTCCGGGGCAGAGCACTGACCATGGAGGACAAGCAAGATGCCGTGCCCTTTCGCTCCCCAAAGGGCAAGGCGGTGACCTCCAAAGAGCGCTCTTCGCTGAGCTGTATGGTCTACACTTGAAGAACCAAGAGGAATGTAAACACCATTCAGGATGTAGTGGTCTCTGGCATCTGACTTTCTGCTAACAGAACCCTCAATTAATTGAGACTCCCACTCATAGTTAGTGCAAGGAAGATAACCTTGAGCTACTGCAAGATCCCAAAGGGTCTTCAGCATCACCGAAGAAAGACTGCATACTGTTCAGTCTAGTTATCACACTAAGTATTTTTTATTGTGCATTAATTAGATGAAAGTTAATAACGTGTATTGACCAAAACATTTGAGTAACAAGACCATAAAGGATAACTGAGTCTTCCTTAATATAATTGTTGCACAGTAATGCTTCCTGCTGTGTAGTGTATATAGAAGATGACATACTCTAGGAATTATCACAGTAGTCTGTAGGCAACACAGTAACAAAACTATACGGCACTTGAAGAGCTTTTTCTTCAGTAAAATTTAAGAAAAAAGAACTTTTTCACATATATGAACACACTCAATTTAGAACCTCAAGCTTCTAAAGTAAGCAACATGTAAGCCAATAAAGTACACATACCAAATGAGAATCTCACCCATCAAGCACCCAAATCAAATGCTGGCACATCTCTCTTGTCAAGAGTATTTTCTTGCCATCATTTCTTTCCAAAAAGACATGAGAAAATGTTTTCTTTCTTTCTGAGTGGCAATAAAAAGTCCCCTCTTCTGAAATTCAGATATGTTTCAAAGTGCACTGCCATCTTCTTAAGGAAAAATGAAAGCCACTGCTGGCTTTTGGATGCTAGGAACATAGATTTTACCACCTATCCCTCTGTCTTGTTTCAAGGCAGTGTGATAGAGTAGCACAAGCATAGGATTTGGAGTCAGAGACACCTGGGAGATCTCTGGCGTCTATCGTTTGCTATGTGACCCTCTAGGCTGTCTACTTAAACGCTTTGAGCTTAAATGGCCTCGTCTGTAAAAAGGGGTTAATACAGAGTAGTTGTAAGGATATAAAGATTCAATACACATAAAGTGCCCGTCACACAGCTTGGCACGTAGGAACTGATCAGTAAATGACAGATCGCTTCCTATTCGTCTTGATTTGATTTAGCCAACTATCCCCTCGTACGCCTCCAGGAAGGGGGGCCTTCACTTCCATTTGCAGGCTCACCAGCTCCCAACTCTCTCGATTTCCCACAAACGAAATGCACGTGAACTGTGCTCACTGAAGACACAGCCCTTCATACAGCATCGCATGCCCCCGAAGCACACCTAATGCTCTAGTACAGCACAAGACACAAGACGCATAAGCGCGCTTCAGAAGACACAGACGTCACATAGGACACGCCACCTCCACAGGCAGCCTCACCTGCTTCTTTCCCACATGTTCTTCCAAGCTTCCAGTCCTTAACATTGATTATCTTTAGAGGTACTACGCCCACTTGTTCAGGATGTCCTTTTCCTGGTCTAAATTCTGAAAACCTTTGTAAGGTGGGGCATCATCATTTCGTGGCAAACTGTCCCTCTTACTTTGCTCTAACACCAAGATTCAGCTCCTGGAAAGGCCTCCAACCGAGACAGGTCCTCCATCTGGAAATTACTTTTACTACTTGTTTTTCTTCTACCTGTCTCTTGAAGTTCCATTTGGTCAATGAAATGTAGCTATTAAAGAGACCCCTTAAAACGAACAAAAACCTCTGCTGTCACCAAAGCAAGTATTTTCATTTAACTAAGGAAATAGACAATGTGACATTATCTATGACAAAAATTTGGATAGGATCCCAAATAATGAACAAAATAAATGGTTAAGTAAACCATGATGCTACTATAGGATGAAATGTTATATACCATCAAAAAGTATATTTATGAAAGCTTTTTTAAAATATAGGGAAGTGTTCACGATAAAATGTTGAGTGAAAAAGCAGGATATAAAACTGTATACGTTATGATTTTTAACTATATAAAAAAGTATGTGCATATACAGCCATTAAAAAAACGTCTGGAAATCAAGCCACTAAAATATTAACATTGTTTCTGAGATTTGTGAATATGGGTGATTTGTACTGTTTCTATACTCTTGTCTTTATTTTCCAAGTTTTTATCAAGGATGAACAATTTCTCTACGATGAGAAGAAGAACTGGGCGGAAAAACACCAACCCAGTTAGTTATCTTTGGCTTGTGAAATTATGGGTAATTTTAACTTTTTTTTTTTATTTTTGTGGCGGGCCTCTCACTGTTGTGGCCTCTCCCGTTGCGGAGCACAGGCTCCGGACGCGCAGGCCCAGCGGCCATGGCTCACGGGCCCAGCCGCTCCGCGGCATGATGGGATCTTCCCGGCCCCTGAATCGGCAGTCGGACTCTCAACCACTGCGCCACCAGGGAAGCCCTTAACTTTCTTTTTAAAATTTCCTGTAACTGACATATAGATTCTAGTTAGGGACAAAGTTACTTAAAAAAAAAGAAAAAAGAATTCTAAAACCTAGTTTTTTAGTTGTTTGTAAGTTCCAGAATGATACAGATGTAATAACACCTCACAATTATTTGGCACTTTTTAATTTCACTTTTAATAGCACTCTGACATTTAGAATTACATTTGATTATCAAAAATATTTTGCTAGGGAGGCCAGGTCTTATTATTTTCATTTAACAGGTGATGAAACTGAGGATCAAAAAAACTAAGTGATTAGCACAAAATCACAATAATTAGTGGCAGAGCTGGACTTGAAAGCAGGTCTCCAGAACCCAAGTAGGTCCAGTGCTCTTTCCATTCATTCAAGACTGACTGTGGTATAATCCAAGTAATCACCAAGAGGTAGAAACACAGAAATCGTAACCCCTCCTTACCTATGAAGATCAAGTTCCTGAATGACCCCCCCACCTAGGTAGGAGAGTTCAGCTTGAGGAAGTCATAATTTTAGGAGGTGAAATAAAGGGCAGGGGAACTGAGGTCACGTAAACTTTTGAACGCCCTCATAAAAAATTTTTTGCACAGTAAAACAACAACAGTACATTACAGAAAAAGAATAACGTGAGTTTACATAGCTTAAATTAGTAAACGTGATAGGCTCTGTAGAGTTTCCACTTAGATCTTGAGACGGTTTCCAGAGGTGATGAGGATGTATCACTCATTATGGCAGTGGAAAATGGGGGTGACAGTGAAGCAATGAACAGAGGTGGACTGTTAGTCCAAATCATGGATCTGCGCTCTCAGAGTCTTCATCAAAGTCCAGTCCTGAGATTATAACAACTTACTTGGGGCTTTAGCCCTACCAAGCAAGTGAAGTTAAGTGGCATGACTTAATGACTCTGGCTCTTCTGAAGATGCTGTCTCCTCAAGTCTTTTCTGAAGACAGCTTAGCACTTCTGTATAGAGCTCAAATTAAACCATTTAAGTTTGTCTGAAGGCAGCTGACCTGCTGTCTGACACAGATACTTAAATGGCAAGACTCAATGATTTAGGCTCCTCTGAGGTTGCTTTCTTCCGAACATGGTGTTGTAGAAAGACTCCACCCCTTTATAGAGTTCAATTAAATCGTTCAAGTTTTGTACGACGGCAGCTTATCAGCTGTCCAGCAATGGTATTAAATGGTACCATCTGATGATTTAAGTTCTGCCGAAGATGGTTTCTGCCCAATGTGATTTCTTTTGGAAGGCGTATTGTCACCTCTTTACTGAATTCTGCCAAATCACTCAAGCTTTGAACACGTAGGATTTGACACGTAAAGGTACCCATTTTTCCATTACTTTCTTGGGGGAGGATTTAATGTTGTTCTTAAAATTTTTCTCCTGTTGCTTATAATCGTATCTGTCTGCAGTGCCATAGCTTCCTAATTATCTTTATCATCACTTATGATAATCACCTCTGCAGTCCCAGGAGCTTCCTGAGTCATCCTCCAGCCCGTGAATCAGCAGCAACCAGTTCAGATTCAACTTCAGTCAATGACTGTTCCTGTGCCAAATGTTCACCCTCACCTACAGGTTCTGTTTCATCCAAAGACTTTTTGTCTTCAGGAGAAATCACTGAAAGATATTTCACCATCTCTAGCCAAATCTCCTCCCAGATCACATTAATGACAGGCTCTGTTAAACTAGCTAATGCCTATTTTATGAAGAATACAGCATTGGTGATGGTGTAGGAATCCCACGCACTAGGATCTTCAGACAGATGGACCTTTGTGAGATTCTGAACAACAAAGTTATACATTAGTTTGGCCTAAGTCTTCCTGAACGGCTGGATCAAACACCGATCTAAGGGCTCCAGGACCTGCAACAAGCAACTGGTTCTAAAGACAACCTTAACATCAGGATGAACATTGGCAAATGCAACTGCGGCACCAAGAGGACAGTGAAGAATCAGTAGGGCTTTGAATTCAAGACTTTTTTTTCTCGTAAGGAGTCTTGAGCTTCCGCAAGAAAGCACTGCTCAAACAATTCCTAAGGAGAGAGGGAGTCATCCAGCCTTTTCTCTTTGCACGCCAGTATACTGGCAACTTAGCTCGGATTTTCCTCTGAGAAGACATGGGCCTAGTTTTCTGTAGAGTGGTAATGGTTTCACTATGAGGTCACCTGAAGTATTAGCACAAAACAGAAACATCAGCCTCTCTGTTTTGGCTGACCTCATGTCAGAATCAGCTGGCTCGTGTTCTTCAAAAGGGCAGATGGGATTGTTCAAGGGCTTCCAAAGCATGGCGGTCTCGACAGCACCAAAGACTCGTGCAGGCACGTAATCCCCCTCTTCAGTCGCTTTCCACAGTTGTGGCAGATACAACACGGGAGCTGCAGGATCAGGTGACTTGGTCTCCGGGTCATGGTGCACCATACATTTCTCAACCCTTGCTCCTGGCAATACTTTTTCTCGAGACCCACTTCGGTGTCTGAAAACATGTCTTCGAAAATTCTTCTTGCATGATGGCAGGTCCCTTGCATGCAAAGTGTTTTCTTATTCCTCTGCTTGTCTTCAATCCAGAGGTTTAACATCATTTCCATCTTTTCCATCCTTGGGTCACGAGGGATAAAGCATCTCTTAAGTGACACAGGTCTACAAGAGGTGATACTGGCCCTAATAAGAGTTTCAGCTTTCCTTATGGTACGAATTCTTTCATACCATATAAACGACCTACAAAGCTATCTGTTTTACCTTTGAGAAGATCAAGAGCGTCCCTTTTCTCTTCAAGAGACATCACCCCTCTTACCCTT
>NW_020172270.1:54428-80568 GCF_003031525.2 Neophocaena asiaeorientalis asiaeorientalis | reverse complement strand
GAGTCCTTGTACTTGGCTTTACGCTCTTCCGCCGCAATAGTCACGTTTATAGAAGCCGTGTTTAAGCTTTATGCTAATTAATGCAACCTGACAATTACTTACTAGAGATTTTATATCTCCCAATGTTACAAAGTGTCAGCGTATGACATTTAAGGACCAAATGGTATTATGAACAACACAAGGATAAATGATAGTATATTGTTGGGATACTCGGTGCAAAAAGGGCTGATTGTGTAGGGGATGACTGGCAGAAGCATGGGAGAGGAAACAAATAGCTCAGAAGTTTCTTCCCACCTTGTGATATAGTCAGAGAGACAATAATGGGGCACTTGGACTGACTTCCGTATACTCAATTCAAAATTTTCATGGTTGTCAAAAAGGTATACAGAAGTAAATCCACCTATACTCAAATTCCCAATAAGGGCAACTTGCAGTTAGGAAGGGATTTACTATAAATCCTCCTGTAAGTTATCAGAAAGAAAGTCACTATTCATATATTTAAGACAGTACTGTTGCTATGATTTCCCTTGGCCTACCACTATGAATTCAAGGCTATGTGAAAGGCAAACACAGCATACGTGTATTTTCTGTAAACCCACAGTAAGTCAATCAAACATTATCCTCTGACAAAATGCAACCTCCGAAGGTGTAGATGTAAAGGTCAGGCAGGCCCTGAACAGCCCACGCTCAAGAAATGACTACTCGAGAAAGAAAGTGACAATGAAAGAATAAACTAGCCCCTTTTCAATGCCCGGTCACTGATACTTTACTTTTATCCCCTCCTCCTGGGAAGATAGAGCGAAGCCTGGCTTTCTTATTCTTCTCTTCAGGGGCCATGGGAAGTGGTTTGGAGCTGTGGTTGAGTGCCGAAGAATCCCGGTTGTTACTATTCATCCTCAGTGGGGGAGCTGGGGGTTTCTCTTCATTATCCAGACCGTCAGACATTTTCAGTTACAACCGATTGCACAGCTCCTAAAGACGAGGAGGAGAAGACAGGAGTTAAGGGAGGTCTAAAAGACAACCTGGTAAATCCGGGGAGTCTAACATCTTAGAAACCAAAGCATTCATCTCATGTCATCTCAGGTTTGGCACTGACCATTCTGAGGGGTTCCTTTTCTAGAGGGAAGGGAGCTGCCTGCCTAAAACCCAACGATGCCATTTCCCAAAGAGGAAAGCAAAGGCAATAATGAATGGCTTTTCAATATGTAGACACAAACACCGAAGGTCCCTTCCTTTTCCCCCAGTGACACTCTATTTTCTGCCGTCCACTCAGTCTTTTAATGAACAATTTCCAATCTTTCTTCTTTAAAAATTCTATCCTCATGATCGTGGTCAGGTAGCACAACCTCCTTGGAGTCTGGAATTGACACAGGCCTGGCTGTTGATACTTAATGGCGCCTGATTCTTAACCTGTGTGCACCTGATTAACAAAACACACCCTACTGTTTCAGGAGAAAGAACTGAGAAACAATCTAGTAAGCCGGTAGTTTCCGCAGAGTTGGGGTGGACTGCTAGGGGAAGAAATGCCCCATCTTCAAGGAGCAGGCAGAAGATAAAGCAGAGCCCAGTGCCACCATGAGCAAAGAGGAGCTCCAAGGAGAGGACTGCTTCGTGAGGAGACACCATAACCTTCCTCCTTGTCATATTTTATGTCCTGGAACAGGGAACAAGGGAGTTGACAGGGGTAACAGGGTGGTAAGCACCAGTCCCGTTTTAACAACTTATCTGCTCTTAATTTCACTCTTCTTTAGTATCTTGTGCTGAGGGTTCAATACATTCAGGTCTCATGCCACTGGAGGGTAAAGTGAACTAGAAAAGCACAAACTCCACAAGGAAATGTTTCTGCTTCCAGCTGTCTTCCCATTCTCATTCAAGTCCTTGCATTAGGGCCCTGACACTTGCCATGCATGTCACGCATGAAGAGTACCTTCTAGGGGAGACAGGGCAGGGGAGGGAGGGATGGAGCGGGAGTTGGGGATTAGCAGATGCCAACTATTGTACATGGAGTGGATAAACAACAAGGTCCTACTGTAGAGCACAGGGAACTATATTCAATATCCTGTGATAACGCATCATGGAAAAAGAGTATGAAAGAGAATGTATATATATGTATCAGTGAATCACTCTGCTGTAGAGCAGAGATGAACACATTGTGCAAATCAACAATACTTCAATAGAAAAAAAAAAAGGGTACCTTCCAAGTGAATCTCCAGTTCGAATACAAGGAAAATCAAATCCCACTGCAACAAAATCTCTGTAATTTCATCAAGTATTAACCGGCACTAATTTAGGAGTGTATGAGCTCTCCATACGCAACTTGGCATATCACTCTATTCCAGTAACATTTACTGTTAACCAACCTGAGTACAACAAAAACAGGGGTCTCCTCATTACCTGCTACAGTGAGAAATAATCTACCTTAACTCTTTTCAGCCCTTCAGTGGTTACAGTGTGTTTATTACTTTCAGTAATGAATTCTAAGTTACATTATGCTATGTGGAAATTTTTACTGTTTTAGATTTTCTCAAATATATAGAGCCTGTACGTATTCAAAAATAGCTGAGTATCAATTAATAGTTTCCCCATCTGCACAGGTGACTGCCAACTAACAATGATTGGTCTGACCTTGGTGTGGACAAGAGATCTCTTTTCTTTTCCTTTGCCTAAGTGTCGTGCCCTGCATTATCTTAATGAATTAAGACCAAATCTGTATTCCTTTTTCAGGAATCGTGACAGTGAAAATATCAGTAGTAAACGTTTTGTCACCGCCAGATTGATTAAGTCTCATATTTTCCTATACGGGTGAAACTATAGCACAAGGTAAAATGAAAACCTAACTGTGCTGTCAAGGATCAATTATATTCATAGATACTGCTGGTAAATATATGAAATCAGTGCTAATGGGTCTACATTCCCTTTCCCATTTTGATTTTGGTCCTTCTAAATTCATTCTTTCTCCGGAAGAAAAGTGAGTTTAAGACTGACTTCACCAGTGGTATTCTGTATCAGACGGGTTCTTGGTTTTAATTTAGCCACTAAAAAGAATTTGCCACCAGAATAAAAGCACTATATATTTTTTGTGTGTGTGCGGTACGCGGGCCTCTCACTGTTGTGGCCTCTCCCGCTGCGGAGCACAGGCTCCGGACGCGCAGGCTCAGCGGCCATGGCTCACGGGCCCAGCCGCTCCGCGGCACGTGGGATCTTCCCGCACCGGGGCACGAACCCGTGTCCCCTGCATCGGCAGGCGGACTCTCAACCACTGCGCCACCAGGGAAGCCCAAAAGCACTAATTTTTCCTCTGTGTGTGCTTTGTCTGTTTTACTTTTCTGGGTTCAAAACTAATGCCTGAATATGTGGTGATTATTAACTAAAGCTCAATATACAGAATCTAGGTTGGTAAAAATAATGAAGTTTGAAGGTTATTGCAAAAGAACTGAGGATTCTAGGCAATACCTAGAAAATAGTGAAAAATGCGTCTCAGGAAGAGAAAGCCACCACGTTCTGGACGATACCTATTTTCTGAGGACATGTTAGTTAACTTGAGATAACAGAAGTCAGAGAAACATACATACCCTCTTTAACATGATATACAAAGTTGACCTTACACAATAAGGCAAGCAGGAGTCTGAGCCAGTCAGGGTGCTAGTGCACCTCCGTAATCCAAAATACTAGTCTCCTTTGTTCTGGATAATCAGGTGTGGGTAACAGTGGCCTTTTTTCTTCCTAAATATTCTCTCTGGGTAGAGACTCAAAAGGTAGATGCCCTGTTTCTTTTCAGGTCGGGAAACAAGGGCTACTTGGGATATAAAATTCACACTATACTCTCCTATAGTAGACTAGAAATCCCTGCCCAGAATTTGAATACCACACACTTGCTGTGGTCCGTATCACAGGCATTCTGCAAGGGACCCAGCTTAGATGGCGCACCTTTCTACTGCCCAGCAAACTGGAATTGGTTTAATTCCATTCAACTTATCAGGGGATTATAAGAGGGGCTGGAATAAACCTCTTTTACAGAGATGTTAATGAAACTGAAGAATCTTTATCTACTTCCACAATAGGAACATGAAGCAAATAATCACTCCGTTTACCTAGACATTTCAGATTTGCTTTTGCTCAAATTATCCTGATATTACGTCAGTTCTTCATGACTCTTTACAAGGCACAACCAATCTTCATCTTCTTCTCACGATTCCAGATAATTCTGAGCTGGTGACAAAGGAATAGGGCTGGAGACTCCTGTTATCTCTAACTCACCTTCAAAGCCAGTGCTTCAAAGCACACTTTTCGGTGACCGATGGAGAAAGGGTAGGGCCCTGTAAGGAAGCCTTGCTGTTAATGTATTTGCTTCCCAAGTGGGAGGTGTCTCCGACTATTCCACAAACGTAGGAGAAAAAGGGGGATTCTATTCTGTTATGTTTGTAAACAATGCCGATTTACTAAGCCACGTCCCTCCCCTGAGACAGCTTTCTACAAAGGATACTATTAATGGACTGCTGGTTCAATCTGCCTATGAGGTCATTATTTCCAAGATCTTGAAAGAGACTATTTTGTTTGGGGCGGCTGTAGGCTCTATTTCAAGAATTGTACAAAAGTGCCATTATTCTCCAGGAACCCAATCGAAAAACTGTTGATCTTTAAAGTTTAACTGTTGTCGTTCGCTTCTGCAACACAGCAGAAACTTGCAAGTGCAGGTCACGCTGGATCCAGCCACAGGCCATTTCATTTCACTTTTAGAATGTGGCTCTTAGCATTGAGGAGGAATCTGAATGGACAACCAGCAACAGTTTGTATCTGTTCACAAATTGCTTTCAGACTTGGCTACTAGGTTTTTCAGAGAGAATTCAAATGGCTTTTGTGGACAGTGTACTTTTTGTCCAGCCCTTGGGACTGAATGTGGCTTACCGATGCTCTGTAATTACAATTGAAATTCATCAGCAGTGAGAAATGAGCCTCTGGTCTCATGATAACCAAGAAGCCAGAACACCCCTCTTTCAGAGTACTAAGAAAGATTAATTCTCTATCTCCTCCCCTCCTTATCTCCCTTTTCCCTCGCTCTCTTCTCTACTCCCCACTCTCACCCCCCAAGTGCAAGGGCAGGCACGCACACACAGGTGCATACACACACACACACACACCCCTTCACTGAGTTGCCTTTTGACACAGAGATTTGCTGCAAAGTACTTCAGAGGAAAACTTTTATCAAGATGCGTGGCAACTTTAAATGAAATGATTAGGCATTATAAATAATTGTCATTATTCTCTCATTCTTCCAAAACGTATTCTCTTAATGTGGTGACAAACTAAACCCTCAGAGAATGTTCAGTAGGTTACAAAAGAAAGCCGCCAGCCTGCATGTTCCAGGAGTCAAGGGGAAAGACAGGTGCTCAAGTATACTCTAGCTAATGTGGCCAAAATTCATATCATGGCATATGTGTTGAACTGGATACAGTCAAAAATGCCAGTTTGCCACAGACGCTCTACCCAGGTGTGTGAAGGGTGAGACTCCAGAAATACTGGCCCTACAACTTGCAAAGATCACCTATTAAGCCATTAGCAACTGCACTAAATATTTTTGTCAGATCTGGTGCCATCAGAGACAACCCATATGTCTGTATTATTCTGTCTGCTTTCAAAAATCTAAATAACTGTTTATTTGCATATTTTCCCAATGAGAGACAAACTAATAATGGTCTCCTTTCAAAAACAAAAGCCCAGGCCGGCAGATGCACAGCCACGACCTAATAAACCCAGAGGTAAAGCTCCCGAACCACCAACCACACGAGGCCATTACTATAAATTGGTGAGCACATCAATATTGCTTATATCCCTGTCATATCAAACTAGAGGATCTAACACAGGAATGAGATGTAGCCCAGGGGAAATTTCCAGGGTGAACTTCCTAATGTTTCTGAGATGCCTACATAAAGAATAGGGTTGGCTGCGAGACACCTAGAGCTGATGAGATGACAGCTAAACTGACAAGAGCACACATGAAATAAGACTGATTTCAGGATCTCAAAAACGTAGTAAACAAGTCAAAGAACTCTCACTATGTTTAGACACTAACAGAACATGAGAGCGTTTCAAATTTCTAGAATTGGGTACATCTTTTTAACAAGAATTAGCTCTATAGATCAAGAAAGAGTGAACTTTAAATGACAGCTTCCAGACTTGGAGGTATTAAGTAAACATAGATTTAAAGTCAGCCAATGTCTCCTTAGACAATGATATCAACACTGGACTGTTCTTCGTATTTCAGGATGAGGTTACCGCTTTTACTGTAAGAATGATGTATACACTGAATTATACTTTGCTGGTGGGAGAAAGGATCCAAGAGTTACTTGCTGGCTCTTTCTTGGGCTTCCTTGTAAACAGAAGCAGACATTTTCAAGATGGCTAGCTGAGCTTCCTGGGATAAACTGTGATGGGGAAACAAATGATGCTTTGCTAACTACCCTATGCTGATCTGATACTAAACCCACTTTATCTCGGACACATTCTTAGCAACTGAACCACCAGCCAGACACTTATGACTGACAGCGTAAGAAGATGTAGTGAACTGTTTTCAATTGCCAAAAAGAAAAAAAGAAAAAAGGAAAACATCATCTAGCCTTCTACAAAGGGGACAACGTATTATCATTTGAAAGGATGTTTATACCTTGCTTTACATTTCTACAGCAACTTGTATCTGAAGACTTCTAGCAACTTTTCAGACATTATTTCCCATAATATGCTAAGATGCCAAAGAAGAGAGAAAGGGCTCACTTTATAGGGAGGAGAATGAGCCAGGTCTGGGTCCCTCAGCAGCCCTAAACCCACACTCCCATTCCCAGACAAGGTGGACGAGAGCCCGACCCCTAACAATAGTCAGCCAGATGGGCCCAACTTAGCATTGCCACCATCTTGTCTCAAATTGCACATAGTCATGAAACATGTCATTCCCCTCACTAGATCATAAGCTCCTTGAGGGTAAGAACCCCTTGGTCATGACTATAATGCTTTCAAACTGCCTAGTACAGTGCCTTGTTCCCAGGAGGCATTAAATACACATGTGAGGGAATGAAATGGAACTCTGTAAGTTCTGTGCCTTTGCTGAAGCTCTGAGTAAGTTTTTCATGGTGCTGAATAAGCCTATATGCCTGATCCAAGCAGGTCTGAGCTAAGAAGGCGTTTGGAAGTTTTGGCACTAGTCTGACTGCCAAGCAATTGGGCATCACGTAGACGCCAGCCACCCTCGGATTATCGATACCTCATTTTTTACTGTATGACTTCATAATGTCCAGGAGCTTATTTGAGCTCTTGCTCTTATTTGAGCCGGACACCAACATGTGAAGAAGGGAGCACCATCCCCATTTTCCATGTGAGGAATTAACGAGGCATAGAGGTTAAGCGACTTCCCCAGGGTCACAAAATAATTGAAAGAACTGAGACCAGAATCTCGAACTCTCCTCAATTCCCCTCCCATGACACCATTACGATATGGATCCAAGTAAACCCACAAACACACACACGTTCTCTCTCCTCACATGTGCACTTTCACCCTCCCCGAATATTCATATGACAGTTCTAGCTTTTTCATTTCAACCCACTTCAGGCTGGTACTTACCGATTTCAACTGCTTGTCTCATCCAAAGACCCAAGGCTAGGAGATTTACTGACAGAACTCCAAGAGGATTCGTTGGCCGGTAGGACCAATTCTTAGATGGCCTTGTTTTGGGGCTTGTCTGTTCTGGGGCACTCACCAAGGGAACTCTGCTATCAGAGACAGGGGTGTGCTGTTTCAGAAAGCCTGGCCTGGGAGATACCATTACAGCGTGTAATGGAGGGAAGCCATTTCACAGATCATTTGATCAGGAGTTGCTGAGCTACTTGTTAGGCAGATTTGCAAAAGCAGCCGGACAAGTAAGGGAGGCACTAGCTCTTTTTACAGCCGCCTCATTTCAATCTTAGATCCTGCAAGAGATAGCTCACTACTGACACACATACAAGGCATGGTCACACAGAATACATTCATGCTCTCTCTCACACACGCGAGCAAATGAGGTCGGTTCCGCTGTAGTCCTGTTCTCTGTTATGAGTGGCTTCCACTGTTTGTAGCAGGAACCTCACAGTAATGAAATCCAATAAGCCAGCATATTATAGTTGCAAATTTCAATAATAGGTTGCAAATAAGGTAATCGATAGCTATACCCCAGCCTCCAGACCTCATATACTGCATATATTATAGGGGGCAAATAGTTCCTATTCGAATGACTTCTTAAGCTTCTAAATGTATTGTGTATGCTGCGTGAGCTAATGCCAGGAAAATGCTAATAATCACCTGACCTGTGTTTATATTTGCAAACTGATGCATTATCACAGGTTTCAGCTTTTCATGTCCAACACTGATGCTTCTAAGAAGAGAAAATAAGATGCATAAAGAACAGAGGTAGACATTTTTGTAAGTGTTAAAGAAAACAAAAGATGCCTCAAATAAACGTGTGGAAAAAAGAAAAGGGAAGCAAAACCTAGTAATAAAACATTTCTTAGTTCTCAAAAGAGAATGTAGTATCCTTGGAAGCAGTCAGATGGAAAAAATTAGATGCAGACTAGCAGCCCAAGCGAACAGGATATGGTAAACCAACATCTCGAGTCTCTGGGGTTCTAGCTGCTCGCTGTTACTATGCATGGGTGATAATTATACCCTTCCCTGATCCACTCCGGCAAAAGAGCCACGAATTCCCTCAAACTCAAGCCTAAAAATTCAATTCCCAAAGTTGCTAGGGCTTTTTGTATACCAGAGAGATGTCTGGACATGGTTTTCGAACACGCGCCTTATGGCTTATCGTCCTAGGAACTTGCTCTATTCTCAATGTTCTACACCCAAATCAGCCTTCTACAGGGAAGGTGCCCATTGAATATTTGAAGAGAAGAGTTACATGGGGTCAATTGAGATCTTAGCATTACATATTTCTAAACTAGGAATTTAGATCATTGTAGCAAAGCTCATATGCTACCCGCTCCCCGCAAAAAAAAAAGACATCCTGCCAGAACTGGAGGTCAAAGAATCTGAGCTGGTGCAAAATGCAGCAACTCTTCTTCAAGCTTTTGCCCCTTAACCTAAGTTTACAAAAGAGCCGAGCATGTGATGTGTCTCAGCATCTTATCTGGGGGCTATGGTTAAGGATGAGGAAATACTATCTATTAAAAACAAAGGGCTTCCCTCAAATGCTGAAGGAAGAACGGGACGTGACCAGGCCCAATTTCCATCTATCCCACTTCACAAATGGTAGGGGATAAACATCCAGCTGGCCATAGCCTTAGTTGCAGGAATTCCCCATCTCCTACCCCCACCTCTTACTGCCGCCAAAGAGGATTATTTTTGTCTTAAAAAAAGACTGTCCATGGGTCTAAGAAAAGATCGTAATCCACCCAAGGAAATTCCCCTAGAAACCAAAAGCCCGAAGGATGACCTCACAATCGAGCATGCTGGCTTCCCTATGGCTTTCCTGCACCAGGTAAGTTCTTCACTTACGAGCTGTCAGATCCACCGAGTGATTCATTCTCCTTGCTGCCCGTTACTCAGCTGCCACTGTCCACTTCTATAAGATGTGGCTCATGACACGCAGCAGATCCCTCCTCCAGCACTCGATCAGCTATGCTGCCCCAGTGCTCACCCGCACACACACAGAGAAGGCTGCCAGGTACCTAAGTCTTTCTGGAGCCCGGAGAAGCCTCCAGGCTGAGAGCACAGGGCCCAGCCCTCACTTCAAAGGAAGGACATGACAGCCCGGTAGGAAAATTGCAGATAGAGCAGAAGTAGGGTTTGTTGCAAGGAACGCGCGTCAGCAGGCCTGAGTTCCCAAGGACTCCTGTGGAGGCGGGACAGTGGCCTAGAACACATCTTGACAAACATTTGGGGAAGAAAAAGGGAAGGAAAGTTGGGTGTTTATAATAAATATATATAACTCCATTATAATTCTGTATCAAGCAATGGTCATCTCAGAGTGTTCGTTCTCCTTTAAGATTGAGCCTAGGGTAATTCCCTGGTGGTCCAGTGGTTAAGACTCTGTGCTCTCACTGCAGAGGGCCCGGGGTTCAATCCCTGGTCAGGGAACTAAGATCCTACGAGCCGTGCAGTGTGGCAAAAAAAAAAGATTGAGCCCTTAACTATGAGGGTCTATAATGAGGGTCTATATGAGGGTCTTCATGCACAGCTGTATAAAGAGAGGAAAAGAGGAGATCTTAGGTCAGCCTAACATTGCTTTTTATAGGAAAAGAAACCAGTTACATGCCTTCTTCTTGTGGACTGTTGGCTGACTTTCATTTCAAAGAATCCTAAGACCAAAGCAGAGACCTACTCCCCTTTAACGGTAAGGGGCTGCGAGTAAAGAGATAAATAAACGCCCAGCTCTGGGGGGCATTATAGACTCGAGCAGTGGGTTTCATCTCTGGCTGCATACTGTATATAAAATGTATATTAAATACACGGATAAAAATATAACTACAGAACAAGGGCATGTGTATTACAAATTGAAGGGTGCTACAAAAAGAGGGACTGAAGAAGAAGGGAAGACTCTCCTTCACTGCCTGCTATCCTACTGGATGAGAAATCAGTGCCAATAATCATACCTCCCCCTATAAGGTAAGTGTTTGATGTAGATGTTCCAAAGAACATCACTGTCCTGCCTTTCATCTCCATGCCGCCAACATTCGTACGTACCAGGTACTGTGTCAGGTACAGGGTGTATACAAAGAGAGGTGAATAAAGAGCAGTCCCTGTCTTCAAAGAGCTCACAGTTAAATGAGGATGGTAGACAGGCATACATACAATAGGGAATACAATGGATGCACCCAGGTGGGCACAGAATGCTTTGGAAGGACACAGCAGAAAGGTAACTGAGGTTCTCAAAGAGATCAGAGATACAGTACTTCAGCAGGGTATTGAAGGATGAGTAGGAAAGCACTAGGTTGGTGTAATACATTATTCAACAGTATATTCCAGCAAACAAATACTCCAAGCATGCTAGATTACGTTTCTTAGCCTCAGGCCTCTGTTTCTGCTGAACTAAGTGATGCTGGTGCTGTGTAAGAAAAAGAACAGATCTTAAACCTCTGGAAGAAGGTAACATGTACGAGACTTTCAAAGGCCAGAACACTGGCTTCTGGTGAACTATGGAAGGGATCAGTAAGGGTGACACAAAGCATTTTCCAGAACTGAAGTCATATATGGGCAGAACAGACTTCTTTTGGGGAAATGTATTAAGAACATAACACTTGGAAAAAGAAACTACTTGCTTTCATGTTACGTTTAAGAACTAAGTTGCATCTTGCTCTGCAAGTTTAATTTTTGGAGTTGATTTCTGGTTAGGTCTTTTTATAAACCCAAAAGAATTGTCTCCAACCGAAGAAGAATGGCTAATTCTAGCCCCACTCCTGGATTGTTCTGTGATCTTCAGATCATCACGAAATCTTCACAAATAAATTCAACCTTTCATTCAGCATTTACACGGTGTCTAGTATGTGCCCAGGAAGGCAGGGGATGCTTTGGAAGGCCAGTGTAGGAAGGGTAGCTAATACTCCCCCGAGGCATCAGAGGGCATTACACTTGAGCAAGGTATTGAAGGGTAAGGAGGAACTCGTCAGGGTCTAGGGCAAGAGATGAACAAGTTACAGTCCCCACCCTCAAGGAGACAAAGTATAATGGGTGTTGGCCATGACAACTCAGGCCAAAGATGACAACAGGTTGCTACTGAAGGACAAGAGAGGGGCTCCCAGCAGCCTGAAGAAGGAAGCTTCACAGAGGAAGTACACTGGAGCTGAATTAGGAAGAACAAATAACCAAACCATGGGGAGGTCACGTTTCAGGCACAAGGAACAACATGTGCTAAGGCCGAGAGGAGAGGAGAGACAATGTAGTGTATTAGAGAATCTACAGGTAACTTGGTGTGACCGTAGCAAAGAAGAGGGATGCGAAAAATAAGACCAGTGGAGATCAAATTAAGAAGGATATCGTATGCCTTTCTTTGGGGTTTGGACTCTTCCTGTCTAGATAAAGAGACCTCAAACAGTGGAATGGCATGATTAGCTTTGCATTTCAGAACTATTATTCGGGTGACAGTGTAGCAGATACAGCAGGTTGAAGAAGACTTGGGGAATTTTTTTCCCATGGAGTGGGATGTTCCAGGTAGAAACATGGGAATAATTTTGAAAAGAGACAACTCTCAGAAAACGAGCCACGGGAGAGGAAGCACGGGCAGTATGGGAGTAGAAAGACAGGAAAAGAGAAGTTTCAAGAGGGGTCTCTATTTTGGACACTGGCCAAATATGGCAGGGAATGCTAGACCTGGTATGATTAACTGGTCTCAGCACCCCAAATGGAAATCTGGGTAGAAATATATTTCTATCCCAAGAGGCCCAGAGGAATGTGGGAGGACTGATTTTTTTTTTTTTATCCTTTAGGGGGTTTTCCAGCTTTACTGAAGGATAACTGACAAATACAAAATGTACATATTTAAGGTATACAGTGTGATTAATGGTTTGGTATATGTATACAACGTGAAGTAGTATACATATACCAATTAACATACAGTTGTGTAACATGAAATACAGTCGCGTTAATTAATACATCCATCACCTTTTTGCTTTGTTTTGCTTTTTGATATGTTGAAAACACTTAAGATCCACTCTCTTAGCAAATTTCAAGTATACAGCACAGTATTATTAACTACAGTCACCATGCTGTGCATTACATCCCTAGTGGAGCCTTTAGTTTTTGTTCAGGATTCCAGACAGAACCGTGCCTCAGTTTCTGGTCTTTTTGGAAATGAGAGTAAACGACTAGCTTAGAATGGTGATTAATAAAAAAAAGCTAATGAAGTTGCTATGCCCCTTAAATGAGCAGCCACTGGACCACCAGTAATAATCACATTCCCAAGAGGATAATGACACGTTATTCTGGTTTTGGCCAATAGGACGGCCCTTATCAGTCTTATAGAAAATTTGTCTAAATTTTTATAAAGACTCTACCAACAAACATAAACATTCTACAAAGACCAAATATCTGCTAATGGTCCTCGAATATGTAACTTTTGTGTAAGTCCATATACAAAGAAGAGAGAACAAACACAGTGACACAATGGATATCTCGGTAAAAATTAAACTAGGAATATCTAGTAGGAAGCAAAACAAACATCTAAGCACCCTGTCTTTAGTACGTAGCAAATAATAAAAAGCTGAAGGAAACATCAATTCACATGTGGTGGGAAAAAAATCTCTCCCTAGCTATATCTATTCCTCTCAACAGAGAAAGCAAAATTAAGACAAACATAAACGTAGCAGCAGTTCTAACATGTGTATTTGGCATTATGGAACGGTTCAGTGGAGAGCAGGACACGTGGGCTGAGAATATCAATTTGGAGACCATCGGCATGCGAGTAGGTGCAATTGCCCAGGAAGAGTATAGAATGAGAGAGGAGGAAAGACCTCGGGGGAACACCAACATTTTGGGGCTGGAAGACGAACCAGGGATCCTCGAGAAATATGCTTAAAGTAGAGGAACTGGCTCTATGACATCATGGAAACCAAGAGAAACGTATTTCAAGATGAATATGGCTATGAGGCAAATGTCACAGAGAGGTCAAAAATGCTCTTATCTTTTTGTCCTCCCATCCTTTCCCTAGAGTTCACTAAAGTTGACGCTTTGTCATTTTCAGGTCAGAAGAGAGATGGCCAAGTGGCACCAGAGGTCTGCTGATGTGTTTCAGAATGTTTCAAGAATTTCCAGGCTCTGGAAATTTGGTACTCCTTGAGCAGCATGAACAAAACCACACAGCAGGCCTCGAGAAAGATTTTCCTTTCGGTGGTAAACGGTACCACCGTGGCCATATATCACTCAGCCTTGTTGCAAAGGGTACTCTTATGATGTCACATTTATTGCACTTTTGCAACATGCTGGGCATCACACAAGACACAGAGAGAAACACCGTGTGGTCTGGCGAGCAGCTAAACTGTAGCTAGTAGCATTAAGACATCTTTTCACAGGAAGGATCACGCTCAGTTCAAACAGCTCATATTTGCCAAGTGTCGCCCCAAAGACTTTGCCAAACAAAGATGCAAATATTCCGCCTAGACTAGTACCTTCTCAGCCCAGCACTGCTAATGAGCTTCATGACCTTGAGTACATCCCTCGGTGGCTCTGAATCTATTTCCTCACATGCAAAAGGTGACTACCTCACCAAGAGGTTGTGAGGATCAGATGATCCACATGTGGGAAATGCTTTGAAGTAATTTAAGATTTTTTACCCCACAGAAGGTGTTTACAATTACTGCCACAGACTTCACAGGCCATAAAAAAAATCACCACCATTCATTGAGATTTGATTATGTTCCAGGCACTCTGCTAAAAGTTACTCATGTACAAGTTCACATAACTTGCAAAACCACTTGTAGTATTATTTCCATTTTACAGGTGAAACTGACATTCAGGGACATCAGTTCACTCGCCAAGGTCACAGAGTAAGACTAGACAATCTCAAAGACAAATACCAGGATACCTCTTATATGTAGAATCTACTAATAAAATACGACAGAAATGAACCTATCCACCAAACAGAAACAGACTCACAGACCTAGAGAACAGACTTGTAGTTGCCGGGGGAGGGGGCGGGAGTGAGGACTCAGAGGTTGGGATTAGCAGATGCAAACTATTATATACAGAATGGATAAACAACAAGGTCCTATTGTATAGCACAGGGGACTATAGTCAATATCCTGTAATAAACCAGAATGGAAAAGAAAAACAAAACTATACAATCCCATGTCTGTGTGACTCCAAAGCCCATGCTCTTTTTTATGCTTCCTCAATCACATTACAGTTTTATGTGATATGCTGAGTTCTCAGTTACGCACAGCTTTTGCATGGACACAAATGCTCTTAGGGCTCTGAAGTGAGTGAACCGTGCCTCCCCTCTGCTGTCTGGGACCAAAGCCTGGAAATGAGCAGACCCCCTGCCCAGGACACAGACATTTCAGCATGAGAATCAAGGGCAGAGGAGTGCCTGTGGTTAGAGACCAGACCTCTGGCTCCACCAGCATCAGAAGTCTTTTCCATTCCTCCTCTCCCAGGTTTCTGTACCAGCATATGAAGGTGACATTACCGAGGGCCTCAGGATTTCAAGGGAAAAGCTGTAGGACTAGAGGGGACATTGAAATGAACATGAAACATTGCTACAGTGGCCAAATAAGCATGTCTGAAAATGACACAGGAAATGAGGAAACCCGCATGGGTTAATTTTATTTTTCACTCATCTTCTTAAGTGGAAATGAGCATTGACCCCTAGCCCGTGGTTAAGCAGAAATAAAGACTTAAAGGAAAGCACGCAACCAGTCCTGTGAAAATCGGGTCTTTGGCAGCAAGGAACCATACTGTTTCTCTGTTACCTCAGGGTTCTACCCCTTTGAGAGCACCTCCTTCCAAGGGCTGTGGTAAGGATAACAACATCTACCATTTTTGTTGAGCACTGACTATAGTCCAGACATTGAGCTAAACGCTTTCATCCAGTATCTCAATTCATCCCCATAACAACTCAATGAGGTATTAGCGTCGTGCCCATTTTACAGATGAGGAAACTGAGACTTGAGGATAAGTGATTGACTCAAACAAGGTTACATGGCTAGGAAGCGGCCAAATTGGGATTCAAATGCTGGTCCAGCTGATTCCAGAGTTGGTGCTCCTAATGCTTCTATCATAACAGATGAAGGGGTTATTAAATATTTTGAGAAGTATAAAATACCATATACATGCAAGGGGTGGGTCTCCTTACTTAGCTTTCCTCATTGTATTCAAGTGAATTCAGGGAGGTGCATTTTGCCCCTCCTAAAATTCAGCCAGTACTGTCAGTTTTATAAATTGCTTTCGGTGAGTCTCAGCTTATCGGCAGAAATGATCAAATGTAAATTTGCCGAGCTATTTCCCTAAAGCCGTCTCCTGGTGGAAGTGGTGGCTAAATCTTAATTAAGTACAATATTTCCATTAAGGTCTAAAAGCTCACTTTTATTCCTCTGCCTTATGCCCAGTGACAAAGCACTTCGTTACACAATCTTCTAGAAAGATGACCCATCTTTCCTGTGCTAAGCAAGATGTCTATGAGGCAGTTCGCTTTGGGAAGTGTCCTCCCTAAATCCTGACTGCTGTTTCCAACCACTCATGGGCCCTCAAGGCCTTTTGGAGCCTGAGGACCACTGAATTACATGATGAAGATTCTGCTGACCCCAAACTTCAACAAGACTGCTGCCTTGTACTATGGTTTCATGGTGATTCATCTTTCCCATTCAAATGAAATTACCTCAGGGGCAGAGTCTGTGCCTCTCGCCCATTTGAATTTCCCTCTGGGCCTTGTACTATGTGTGGCCCACAGAAGGTCCCCAATGTGAGCTGGTAATGCCATTGGAATCCTGGAATTGAGGGAGAGAGGCACTGGATCTGTCCTGACCACATGTTGCTGCCCACCCACCCCGTTTAGTTTCTTAATCGAGTTTCTCAAGTAGCTGCCCTGGGCCCGGCATTGTGTTAGGCACCGAGCATCCAAGATAAGTAAGGTGGTGTGGTCTCAGCTATCACCAAGGAGTTCTCGATCTAATGATGGGTGTACATGGGGTGGGCTGGAGAAGTGGGATCCCAGGGTATAGGCTCTTCCCCATGGTGTGCTGGAACCCATATCCAATGGCAGCTTGGTTATATTTTGGTGTTTCTACTCCAGGGAGACTCCAGCAGGGGCTGCCATGGACTACGGAGACTCCTACAAGGTGCTCTTGTGGCCTAGGGTGGCACACGGCCCTGGCACCAGGCTCCTGATCTATTGGTTCACTCCTGGGGTTTTTGTTTTTTCACCCTCTGCAGGGAAATCTACAGTCTGTCTGGAGTGCAAGGAAGTTTCTGCAGCTTGTCTTTACCCACGCCTACTGAGAAATCTCCTCCGTTAACTTGTTAGTAACAGCTGTTGAAATTCCAGTGGGGTCTATACGTGCTCGTACACACTCACAATAGGAAGATGTTTTCTCATCCAGCTAGCTCATCGGCCTTTTCTTTCTCTTTCTTTCTTGAATACCATGGTCCAGGGTTAACAGGGGAAGGGTAGACCTGGCTGGATGAGAGGTACCTGCTGGAGGCAGGACTGCCCTTTCCACGTGTCTAATCGGCAGGCAATTCCAGATCATAAACGTAAAACCAAAGACACACTTTCACATAGGAAACCATTATGAGTGCATTAAGAAGCGCATGCTTCACCTCCCCCTGCCCTTGGGAGAGAAGTGAGGTGGCAAGTTAAGCCATAAACTTCCAAAAGATAAGCAAACCGCTGAAACCCTAACCTCTCTGGAAAGGAGTGGCTAAGGTTCTGCCTATCAGAGGTGATTTCTGCCAAAGGAAACTATGGTGAAAGGATGTAAAACTTGACCTGAGGGTTTGAGCAGCTTCTTTTTAATCCTAGACATAAATCTCACTCCTTTCTGCTGGAAAGATCCAGTCCCATTGGCACCTGGCTGAGAGCAACACTCTTCCTTTTAGCCAGAGGTGAGAAGAGAACTAGTGGCAAATAGGGGGGGAAGAGTGACAGCTGTGACTACGAACTACTGCCTGTAATTGGGTGTGTTACAATGTGTGTGTGCGTGTGTGTGTGAAGTGAGAAAGTGTGTGAATGTGATGGTATCAGTGCGGGGGTATGTATAAGAGTTTGGGAAAGTATTACATGGGTGTGTACGTGACAGCGTGGGTCATTATTAATACTGTTGTGAATCTGTGTCAAAATGAGTGTTGCCATGGGTAAGTGTGATTACGTGTGAATGCGACACGGTTAGAGTGACTATCAGTGCTGAATATATGAGTGGAAGGGTGTAATTCGGAGCGTACAAAGATAGAGGAGTTTAAATGGGTGAGATTGTGTTTATGGTGTGAGCATGTATAAATGTGAACATATGAACATGTATGCACACGTGTGTGTCCGTGACTTACGAGCTGTGTAAACATGTAACTGTGAGGAGGAAATAGTGGTGTCAGTGCAAATGTGTTGGAGTATGAAATTGAGCGTGTGTATGACCATGTGAGAAACAGGCAGGGGAAAGTCAACCTATGTCTGTGTACGGAGTGTGTGTAATTGTGTAGGAATCTGAGGGAGGGTTAAGGGTGACTGCATCATCTGAGTGGAAGTGAGTGTGTGTAGGTATGACTGGGAGAGTGTGAGAGCATAAGAAGGAACGTACAGAGTGTGTGAGAACGTGAGGGTGGGTGTATGATAAGTGTGGGTGTGTGTCAGTACGGAACTGTGAATATAGAGACGTGACTATGTATCAGTGTGTGTCAGTATGAATGTACCTGTATATAGTGTGTTCAGAAATATGACGGTGTGTGAGGGCGAGGGGGTAAGAGTGATCATCACTATGAATGTGTCCAGTGTGAACAGTGAGTGTGAGTCAAGGAGGTAAATATGATCGTGTGAACGTACAAGGGTATGAGTATGTGCTTGTGAGAGAGTTGTGTGTGTGAGCGCCGGAGGGTACCAAAATTATCTGGGATGCTGAGAAACCCTCCAGAAGTGTCTTTCCTCCCAAAGTCACTACATGTGTCCAGTTACACGCAAGCACCTTAGCCCCTCTCAACCTCTATCTCCTCATGGGTAAAACAGTGATGATAAAAATACCTACCTCGAACTAGTATCACTTTTATAATCAGAAACAAAAACAGCAACGATCAGAAAAAAATTTCTACCTTGCAGAGTTACTGTAGGATCAAATGGTCTCATGCAAGTAAAATGCCTAGCACGGTGCTGGCAACAGGAGACAATAAATACAAGTTATTATTGTGGCTGTCATGGAACACCCAGGAGAGACCCAGGGGCTTGCTTCTTATTTTAGCCAGTTCTAGTTACCTTCTGTTGCTCAAGCTCTATAGAGGATCCCCTGCCAGAGCATCTCTGGAAAGCTGAATGCATCAATATCGGCAAGGCTGTAATTTCATACCTTCAATTTCACGGCCAAAACTCTGGAGCTTCCCCCTCCATGAGATGGCATCACAGAAGCACCTATCACTGAGCCGCAGTTTTCCTTTGTCCTGTAGGCCCAGGACAGGCTCAGTGTGAAAGGAAACGGCATTGTATATTCCTTGTTTGTTTTTTGTTTAGGTCTCTTTGTTTTTCTTGTTGGGCCTTTTTTAAAATTTTGGTTGTTTGGTTTTGACTTGGGCAATATGAGAGATGTCTCAGCAACTGACAAAAAGACAGAAGACCAGACAGGGAGACAGAGGGACGGTAAGATACAGATAGCTGGACAGCAGCATATAGCCTCAGAAGGCCAGACAGAGACGACAACAGAGGAAGCTATCATGGCTGCCCGAGAGGAAAAGAGACAGGTAGCTGATCAGAGAGGCAGGCCAAGAAACCTGAAAGGAGTGGACAGGAAGAGAGAGAGGCCCAAATGGAAAAGCTGTTAGGGAACTGCCAGACACTTGAGAGAGCCTAGAGACCTGTGAAATTTGGTCCCTACTCCTGAAGACCTTACACAGTCCAGTTTACCTGCCAAGATGAATACTCCAGAAATCATGCAAGAATTAGTTAAGGCAGCAGAGAAACAAGGGCTACACTACATGCTACAGACTCGGGCGTTGTTGGAGAGCTGGGGGAGGAAATGCTCCCTGGTTGGGTGGTAAGACAGAGGGAATGTTCTGGAAGGTTTAAGTTAAGCCTGCCAGGCCCAGAAGCTGGGATGGATGGGATGGGGGTACACTTTGAATAGGAAGGCAAAGTTAAGTTTATGGGGCAGTAGAAGTTACAGGAACCAATTGGTGAATTTGGGGCATGTGGCTGAAATGCCACTTCAATATCGGGAAAGCAAGAGGAGAGGAAATGACAGCTTGATGGGAAGCACGTCTGTGTTACACTAAAGCCCTTAGATGGAGCTTGACATTTGCAAAGGACTTGCCAATGACCGGTAGGTTGTTTCTCCTGCTCACTCCAGGACGTAGGTCAAGGTTGTCAGTCCCATATTAGAGATGGGGGAACCAAGAGACCAAGCACAGCTGCACAATCCCCCAGAAAGTATGGGCTGCGACCTGAGGCCTGGCTGGTGAGGCCCAGGCAGGGTCTCTGACATAGGGAGCTCTGGTGGAAAGGTGGCATTTACCTGGATTTGGAGATCCCTAACTCCCTGCCCTGGAATCCATTACTCACCTCACACAGCCACCGCTGCAGGACCTCAGCACAGGTGGGTGCTGCCCATGAGAAGGGGCCGGGCTGCCTTCAGCTCCGACGGGCTCAGTGCTGGGCACACCAGCTGCCACAAGATGCAAGGACTCAGCTGCTCTCTCTTGGGGGAAACCTGCCGAGAGAAGCATTGTGGGGGGGCGGGAACCTCCTTCCCCACCTGCTACTATTCCATGCAACCCCCCAAATATCACACACACACACACACACACACACACACACACACTACAGAAAATCCCTTAAGAAGGTAGATAATCAGAGTCAAGAAGTGTAAAAAAAAAAAAAGCCTCGGTACATGGGAGTCCGGAAAGGGCACTGAGCTGGGAGTTTCAAGCTGAAAACTGCTAGCGCTTCACCACTCTGCATCTGCTTGCTGGTGAGTGGAAAAGACCTGCCTTAGTCATCCTGGACAAGTGCTGAGAGCACTCAATCAAATGAGAGACGTGAAATATTTGCATATTTACAGGAGGTGGTACAGTCCAGTGGACAGGAGGAAACTGCAAGATGGTGGCAAATGCAGGTTTGGCTCTGAGGCTACCTGAGCTGCCTGAAGACCCGGCTGTTCAGCTTATTCCAACCCTCACCCCCAAGTCTCCACCGCCATTTCCATCTCCCTCCTCAACAACCTCCTTCACTGGGTTGGTGGGCAGGCTTGGGGGAGCACTCTGAGGTCCCCTAATTTGCTATCATCTCACAGCTGCTGAGGGCCTCAGCCTCTGATCCTAATTGGAACTTTCCTCTACCTTCCGCCAATATCTGCCACAGGGATGTCTTCCGTAGTCTTCCCCAGATTTTCGGGGGTGAATACATACTGGGGTTTTTAGGGGGTTACAATTTCCCCTATCTTCCCCAGAGAGGTTTCCATGTCCAACCACAAAGGAGACAGGGTCCTCTTTTTTTTTTGCAGTACGCGGGCCTCTCACTGTTGTGGCCTCTCCCGTTGCAGAGCACAGGCTCCGGACGCGCAGGCTCAGCGGCCATGGCTCACGGGCCCAGCCGCTCCGCGGCATGTGGGATCTTCCCGGACCGCGGCACGAACCTGTGTCCCCTGCATCGGCAGGCGGACTCTCAACCACTGCGCCACCAGGGAAGCCCAGACAGGGTCCCTTTAATCCTTCCCTTTCCTGCCTTTCCCCACAATCACTTGAGCCTCTCAAGGAGGAGACTGATATTCCCTTGATAGGACCCCAAGCCCTGCAATCCTTCCTTCCTTGCCCCCTCTTTCCTCCATAGACTTTGTCCTCAAAGAAGAGCAGCACCTATGGGCTAACTTCCAGTAGAGTCAGATCCAGGCTCGCACATGCTCTATTAGGGGATTCCAGAAACACAGAGGGTCCTAATCCAAAGACATGGATGGATGGATGGGTATCTAAAGCTGGAGAGAGTAAAACTGAAGCGTCAGGGAGCCAGGAAAAGCCCCGTTCTTCACAATTCCCCTTTCTAGAATAAAAAGACCAAGCCATCCTCCAGGTCTGCCAAGTTGCTGCTGGCAAGCCTCCAGAGCACGTCTGGCCCCCGAGGGCCCTGGCATCCCCTGCGAGCGTCCCACATGCACACTCCAAGCAGCCTTTCCAAATGCTACCCACTGCACCGCTGAGTGGTGTGCCACCCCCCCGCCCCCAAGGCATGAGCTCATCCTGCAAGGGCGTGGGGGTGTGTGAGGGAGGGAGGGCTGCCGTAGCTCCAGAGAGGGGCGGGACTTGGAGAGGGCCCAAGAAGAAGGGCCGCAGGAAGGCCCCTGCGCATCCCCAGGTGGGGAGCGGCACCAGAGGACCTGGGGGAGTGGGGTGCTAGTGCACCAGCCAGTACTAACCAAGCAGCTCCAGGTTTCTGTGCAAGGTCAAGAGCTTTCCTTGACGTACCTCCACTTCCCCTCAGCTGCTTACTGCTTCCACGGCAGCCCGCTTTGAACCCACCAGCTGCACAGCTGGAGCCAATGCAGAGGCAACGGGCAGGACACGGAGCTCCACCTGGCGGCCGCACTCCCGTCACCCGTCTGGGGGGACGCTGTGGTGGAAGCGCGGGCATGTCTGTGTATCTGCGTGCCTGTACCGTGTCGTGCGTGTGCAGCCGTGTCTATACTGGTGTTGTGCATGTATGTGTGCTGTGGGTCTGCAGTATGTTACATGTGTATTCCATCTATCCCGTGCTTGGGGAGCCTGTATCTAATCTATATTGTGTGTCATATGTCTACGCCACGTTGTGTGTCTGTATCTTCTCTGTGTTTATACTGCCCGTGTATGCACCTGTGGCTCAGCCTCCTACTGGAGGCTGGGGTAGAGATCAGTGCACCCCTCATGCGCCTACCAGCACCCCAGCCTTGCTACATTCCGGCTTCCTGCCAGCATTTATCTATCTGGGGACTAGGGCTGCCACCTCTTTGGTAGGGGAGGGGATCTGTGGACAACCATTCTCTCCACCACAGAGACTACCTGTCCCAGCACTGAAGAAAGCTGGGAATGTTCCAGAACCTTTTTCAGGCCCAAAGAAGGAAACTGGGCACTGGGGGTGAAATGGCTCCCTCTCTCAACTCCCAGCCCCAGATGGGCCTACAGGAAGTTGCAGCCACCTGAGTTTCAAAGTTGGAAGGACTGGAGCCCTTCTCCACAGGAAGGAGCAGCTGCACAGGGGGTTAAGCTCTGACCTTGGAGCTGGGTCACGGGATGTATCTGGAGCTCTGCCAAAGGTGTCCCCGTTGAGGTCACTAGAGGGCGCGATTGTGCTGATTGTTAGGGGTAGTGTCTCTAGAAAGTACAGAATTCCAAAACTTCCCCCTGGCTCAGAGAGGGAGGGGGTTGAGGAAGACAGAAGGAAGAGGATACAGACCCTAAGCCGGGCCTTTCCTTCACCCTCACCCCAAGCCCTTCTGTTTTGAGGCTGAGTTAGGGAGTCAGGGCCACTAACGCATGTCCGCCCCCCTCCAGGGTGTAAGATCTGTGTAAGAGCCCCAGGGCGCTTTTCAGGGGCTTGGTTACAGGGGCAGATTCTCCACTTGCGCATCTCTTTTCCTCCCTGTTCCCATTCCCATGAAATAAAAGTAAGGCCACCCTGCTGAAAGAGATGAAATGTGTGTAGTGGTTGTGGGTTTGTTTTGTACAGTTTTCCTCCAAATTAGAGGCACGCCAAAAAGTATGATTTAAAAGGGATAAATTGGGGGGGGGGCTCTCCTTTAGTGAATCTGTTTTTCATTACCAAGAATAAATGGACCCACTTCCTAAAATGTCACCACCATCTTAGAAACCACCTAGTCCAAACCCATCATTTGAAAGACAAGGAAATTGAGGCCCAGAGAGGGGCAGAAACACTCAGACCAGAACACTGGCTTCTGGACTCCCAAGGTTGGTTCCACCGCAGCTCCTGGTCCTCTAGTCCCTAAAAAATCTTCCTTCTCCAAATCCAGGACCCTCCCACCTCAGGGCAAAACCCTGGCCTCCATCTCCACTGTGTGGGCTCCAACACCGTCCTATTCCATCTCAGTGATCAGGCGCCCAGGCCTTTCCGTGATTTCCATTCCCCACCAGGAGACTGTTCATCTCTTTCCAGTCTTCAAGCTCCGCTTCCCTCATTTTGCTTCGCGCCCGCAGACCCAGCTGTGGCCACGCCATCTTGCCCCTCCTCGCATCCCCCTGGGCGCAGCGCAGACTGCCCCAACCTGCAGATAATTGACCGACTGTGCAAATCAGACACGGATCCAACGCATTGTTTAACGTTTCCAAATAAACTCTGGGTTAGGCTGTATTAGTGACTCCAGTAATCACCGGGGATGTAAATGCAAACGCCTTCCAAAGTCGCGGAGCGCGGGAGGAAGCGACATATTCTGGGAGGAAATGGAAGCAGACTGCCAGACCCGAGGGTTCATCTGGTACCCCTAAATCAGATTTGAAATGTATGGCTGTCACTTGATCCGAGGCCCAGGTTTCACACCTGAAATGGAGGTCTCTGGCCCTGGGCGCACCGCGGCCTGCCCCTTCCCGCCCCCTGTCGGAGAAGCCGCGTAGCCCTGAGCTCGCAGCCGAGTTCACCCCAAGGCCCTGCAGAGGGAACTGCCTAGCCTCTGGCCGGTGGCGAGGTTGGGGGACAACAGGGCAGCTGAAGCTTAAGCTGCATCCTAGATGCCTCGGCAGCTTCACTTACCTTCTAGGGCAGTGGTTTTCGCCGTCCCTGGTCTGCACAGGGTCCGAGGGCCCCTGGGAAGGAGGGCTTTCTTTTTGAGCACAGGCAGAGATACCCCCATGCCTGAAGCAGGGGCCCCAGACCTGGCCCTGGACCACCCCAGGTAAAAGCAGTCAACCTACCTGTCTCGGTCAGATTCGAAGCTCCCCCAGCCCGTTCTGGGGCCCTGGCCCCCCACTCCCTTCTCCTTACCCAGGAGGAAGAGCCATGTGTAGAGGCTGCTGCTCATCAAGTTTCTTCTTCTTCCCTCGACCAAAGCTACTGGCTCCTGAAGGTTGGGTTTCACCAGTGGGAACGCTATTGATTTCCCAACTACGGAGCAATCGTCCCCCTAAGTCTGGACTGAGCCACAGGTGCCTCAGCCACCAAAACTGCCCCCAGTTCACCAGGGAAATCAGGGCCTTTGGGCTCCTGGTAAGATGATGGCTTTTTTCTTCTCTCTCTCTTTGGCTTTGCTCCCCTCTACTCCCCTGACCTCACCTACCTACTCTATCTGATTTCTAGATCTGATTTTTCTTTTTTTTTTTTTGGCCTTGGCTATCCACTTTGACTTCATAGTAGCTTAGTCTCTGACCTCATAATAACAGAGTCTCTGATGAGGGCAGCACCTCCCAATCCCCGAAGTTATTCCTCATTTCCGTCTCTTGTCACGTCTGTCTGCCTGCTCCCTTCCCCCAAAAGACCTCAGAGCAACCTGTGGGAATGGTCAGCTACTTGGAACGTCCTTAGGGTGTTGCGGCCCCATGCCTGTACCTCTGTCACAGGCAAACCCCCTTTTACAGTGAGGTCTCTCCTACAAGGTCCCCCCTGGCCTCGAGATTTGCAGCTGTTGGCTTTTACCGCCCCCCCATCCCCAGTCTCTGGCTATTTTGCCTCTTTCCTGGGGGGAGGAGGCTATGATATTTGTATCCAGAAACAGAGGCTTACATGGCTCTCTCCAAGCCCTGGCCTGTTAATCGCCCATTACCATATTAAGCCCCTTTGCCCAAAGGTGTCCCTGATTAAAGGACTCAAGAACCAAATGACAGACCTGCCCAATTATAATTTTGCAGATGGCCCAGTGAAAACCACACTGACCTTTACACCTCGGTCATTCCAGAACAGGGCCACAGTGTTGTCACCGACAGAAATGGACTTCCTTCTGTTCCAACACCTCAGACAGCCATACAGTTGGCCTGGATTTGAGTCTGCAAAACCATGAGGGGAGCGAGACTAACATGGCTAAAGGCTTCCCTGCTGAAAACCATTTTTTAAAAATAGCACTGCAACCGCCCCCTTCATGCTTCCCAAAGCCAAGCCACTCACCCTTCTCTCCTTCGCTTCTACAGACCACAGCCCAGAACCCTCAAGTCCAGAGTCTGGCACTGGATTCTGGAAGGTGGGACCAAAAGAACAAGTGGAGCCTCTGGCTCCTTCCTGCAGGCACCGCCCTCCCACCGCTCCTGCACTCCACTCCTCCACAACCACCGAGGGAAGGAGAACCTGCCAGAGCGAGAAATCAAAAAGGTCCAATCCCTCCGAAAGTGTGGCAGGAATCCTGCCAGAGGCAAGAATTGAAAAGGTCCAGTCCCTCCGAAAGTGTGGCAGGAACCTTGCCAGAGCCAGTTCACAAACTGAGGGCAAGGCCTCCTGCAAGCTGAGGGGGACAGGGAAGGGGGGCAGTGGACCAGATGATCCTGCTCCCCAAACACAAAGGCCAACTGAGGGACCCCGGGTTTTCTAGGGACATTATT
>NW_020172270.1:53471-54189 GCF_003031525.2 Neophocaena asiaeorientalis asiaeorientalis | reverse complement strand
AGCCGCAGCCCCGGGCTCGGCCCGCTCCCCACCCTCCCGGCTCTCCTCCCGGCCCCGCACACTCGCTCCGGGCCGGGGAAAGCTGCAGCCCCCCGCGCGAGACCCCAGACGGTCCGCCGCCCACAGCTGCACGCCCGCGGTCGAGCCCTGCTCGGCAACAGCTCCCTCGCCCTGCTCCGCTATGACGTCACCCGGGCTCTGCACCGCGCGGAGGCCAATCAGAGCCGGAGCAGAAAACTAAAATCACCCTGAGTGGGCTACTGGGGACCAATCTTTTGTTTCCAGGCAGGAAGCGCCGGGAAGGAAAAAAAAAATGAAGGGGAGGGAACAGGGAGAGGGAAAGGAAAAGGAGATGGAAACTTCTACACTGTCAGGGTTGTCTAGACAGAGGTGTGGCCCTCGAGAAAGAGGTGCACCTGACAGTGGGAGGGGAGGGGGGTTATTGAGTATATCTTCCTCAACTGCCCCCGCAGGAAGACTGGGATTTCAGATACATTTTCAGGGGAGGAAATCTGTCCAGCTACACAAGCACTTTTTACTGGGGGCAAATGGTTTGGATTTGGGACACCACCTGTCAGGCAAGCAGTTTACACCGATGGAGTCTCCAGAATCCACAGTAAACTGAGAGGCAGGTATGGCAATGGGGTTCAAAGAGATGGCAATCTAGATAGGAAAACTACCTTTCTGCACATGAAACACATTTTTAAAACAGCGTTAT
>NW_020172270.1:7268-53340 GCF_003031525.2 Neophocaena asiaeorientalis asiaeorientalis | reverse complement strand
GTTATAGGGGCTTCCCTGGTGGCGCAGTGATTAAGAATCCACCTGCCAATGCAGGGGACACTGGTTCGAGCCCTGGTCCGGGAAGATCCCACATGCTGCAGGGCAACTAAGCCTGTGAGCCACAACTACTGAGCCTGCGCTCTGGAGCCTGCGAGCCACAACTACTGAGCCCACGTGCCACAACTACAGAAGCCCGCGTACCTAGAGCTGGTGCTCCGCAACAAGCCACCGCAATGAGAAGCCCGCACACCGCAACAAAGAGTAGCCTCTGCTCACCGCAACCAGAGAAAGCCCACGCACAGCAACGAAGACCCAAGGCAGCCAAAAAAAATAAAATAAAAACAGCATTATACAAAAAGAGAATGATTAATCTACTTCAAATACAATATATATGTGTGTATACACACACACATATATATAGTTATATTAACAATTGTTAAGATGTGGCTGTTTCTGTCCATCCTTTCCCTAAAACCTCCCATGGCATATCTTGTCTTTAAGAAAAAGTTCCAATTTTTGCCCATGTTGAAAGCCTTCTAAAATCTAACCTCAAATGTCGTCTCTTGGGCTTCCCTGGTGGCGCAGTGGTTGAGAGTCCGCCTGCCGATGCAAGGGACACGGGTTCGTGCCCCGGTCCGGAAGATCCCACATGCCGCAGTGGCTGGGCCCGTGAGCCATGGCCGCTGAGCCTGCGCGTCCGGAGCCTGTGCTCCGCAACGGGAGAGGCCACAACAGTGAGAGGCCCGCGTATGGCAAAAAAAAAACACAAAACTGTCGTCTCTTGCTACTCCAAAATCCAACCGCCCTAGGATTTGGCTAGATTATGTAAATTAGCATAAACCCCAGCAAGGAGACAGTAAGCTGTCATCAAAAATGACCAAAAATGCAAAATAATAAGTACATTCGAATTATAATGATGTAAAGTATGCCTACACACACACAAAAAATTAGAGATGAACATAAAATTATAATAGTTGGGTTAAAGAAGTAGAATTATTGGTGATTTTTCCTCTTCACTTTCAAACTTCTTTTTATAAAGATAAATGTGTCCTCACATAGTTAAATGGTCAAGATGGGTCATGACCCTCCCCAGTGCACTTCTATCCAATTTTCTCAACACTGCATAATATCCAGCAAACATTTTGCTGTAATGTCAACAAAATAAGTTTCAAGACCAAGAGCGAACTAATACATCTGCCAGGGTCCTCTTAGGAAAAGTCACACAACAGGCCTCTAGATTCACCAGAGACAACATCTGGGGAAGTTGGAGATTGGGATTCCTCTTTGGACTAATTCATGTTAAATTCTGATGATATTGGGAATTGGGAAATGAATAATAATGACCCTTCAAGTCTACGACAAAGCAAGAAAGAGGGAGGCAAAGACTAAGTAAACACATACTCTTAAGACTTCTTTAAGAATCACTTTGCATTTTACTTTTTATTTTCCTTAATTAAAAAATATATTTATGTATACATGAGTATTACATGAATTTTGCAGAGCTGGGATTTGTGTCTAGATCTGAGTACAAAACCCGTGCTCTTTCTAATATGATGTGTGGTATTACTGATTTTGTTAAAATACATATTTGCTTTAAAAAATAAATCTGAGTATACCAGCTTGATTTTTTTTTAATCAGGCATTTTAAAAAGGCTTTTTTTTTTGGTGTGGTTACTGTCTTCTAATGCAAAAACTCCCATCACCCTCCTCCTCAAATCCTTGATTAATAGGTTTAAATCAGGATGGTTCTGCTTCCAATGATTTTACAGATATCTTTTTTTTTTTTTTTTTTTTTTTTTGTGGTACGCGGGCTTCTCACTGTTGTGGCCTCTCCCGTTGCGGAGCACAGGCTCCGGACGCGCAGGCTCAGCGGCCGTGGCTCACGGGCCCAGCCGCTCCCCGGCATGTGGGATCTTCCCGGATCAGGGCACGAACCTGTGTCCTCTGCATCGGCAGGCGGACTCTCAACCACTGCGCCACCAGGGAAGCCCCAGATATCTTTTAAATTAACTTCGGGGTTAAAAAAAGCGCAAGCCATCACACTGATTTTTATTTTTACATCGTGGTAAACGTAATCTAAAAATCACTGATATAAATGAATGTCATTTACTTAGTGTTACATCTCTGATTTGTAAAATGCGCTTCTCTGGGTTATTTTAAACAATAAGAACACTTAAAAAAAAAGAAATAGAAAATATAACTGGATTTTCCTGGCTAATGATCTAACTTGAGTCTTCTAGGCTATTGATTTAAATTGTAATTAAAAGGTATTTGATTTCACTCTAATCCTCCCATATACCTCAGCTATACTTCAGAGCTATTTATGCAATCACCGCACATGGTTATTTAAACATTTCATGCGTGTATTTCTTCTCTCCCTGGTGATTATAGAAACTAGCACGGGGCCAAAATCCTATTAGGTGCTTGACAAGTTAAAGCATAGTGGTGTCATAGAAAGAGGACTGGACCTAGGAGCAGGAAATCAACACAAAGACTTCAGTCTTCCTGTGAAAAGGTGATAACCTATTTCATTCTTGATACCATACAGCAGTCTTCACTGCTGCTGGGGTTTGTTCTCCAGAAATATAGGATAACTGCATGGGACCTTGCGGGGAAACTGAAATGTCTTAAAGATTTCATCTGTGTTCATCAACTCCCTTCCCCAAGCTCATTGATTTAAGGATACAACAACACTACCATAATAACCTCTTTTTGTTTGTTTGTTTGTCTTTTGCGGTACGCGGGCCTCTCACTGTTGTGGCCTCTCCCGTTGCGGAGCACAGGCTCCTGACGCGCAGGCTCAGCGGCCATGGCTCACGGGCCCAGCCGCTCCGCGGCATGTGGGATCTTCCCGGACCGGGGCACGAACCCGCCTCCCCTGCATCGGCAGGCGGACTCTCAACCACTGCGCCACCAGGGAAGCCCCATAATAACCTCTTGGCACGTGTATCCTGCTCCTTAGGTTACACACCAGTTTTGTTTCTCCCCGTTTGATCCTCACAATAACCACGACAGTGTACTGTGGCAATTATTATGACCTGCATTTCATAGATGAGTGAATGGAGGTCTGGGGTTGAAAGTAGCCTGTTCAATGCCTCAGAGAGATGGTCCTAGAAATCAGATCTCCCAACTGTCAGTTCTGTTCCTTCTACCACCCTACATGGCAACTTCAGTTGTATTTCTCCTTTGGCTCCCACCAATCCAGTCAGCCCTTTCAGTCGTATGAGAAGTGAGATGGGGCTTGTAGCAACAGATGTAAACTAAAACGAATATCTTCTAACTGTTCCAGCCAAATCCCTGCTAAAGGGAACCCACCAGGCAAAAGCAGCCTGGATATTCTGGCTCCCTCTCCACCCCTGCCTCAAGTCCCAAAGCCAGAAATTATTCCCAGTAGTCGACTCTGGGTCCCTGTGGCTCTCAGTCTTCACAGCTTTTGCTGCAACAGCTGAACTTAAAAAAAATCCTCCCTCCTGCTCTGAATACAAAAGAACCTGCCTTGGCAGCTAGCGCACAAGGCATTGGTTGGGCGCGCGGTGCCCACTCCTCTTTCATCTGGGCCTGCTCACTCTAACCTATTGTCATCACTGTAGTCAGGCCCTACTGGGCTCCTTCCCATCCCTTCCACCTTCTACTCCAGTCATTAGGGGCTCCAGCTGTCCTGAAGGAGGCACCATGGTGGGTATCCTGCAGGGCAAAGGTCTCATCCCACATCCCTTAAAACCAGAGGCTAGGGAAAGAGGGAAGCCCATGGCTAGGGAAACACCATCCTCGTGGGTCTTCAGAGTTCTGGCCAGGGAATCAGGAGACCCAGACTGTAGTCTAGCCTCTGGCTAGGAAACCTTGGGCAAGATTCGAATTTCCCTCAGCTTTAAGTTTCTCCTTTGAGAAACCTGTCCTGCCTGTCTCCCTGGACTCTTGTATGGATGCAAACGGCTAATGGAATATGAGTGGTTTTAACAGATTTCAGAGCTACACACCTCCTTAATAGACTGGACGAATCCCCATTTACATATACTCCCTGTATAGTGGAACCTCGGGACTGGGTGGTGGTGGGGGGCACTCCTCACCTTCCCTCACTATAATTAGCACCCGTTAGAGACCTGCCCTGTAGAATCTACCAGCTTTCAGAAGCCCACAGCCTCTGCCCTCCTCCCCTCCACGAGGGAGTTAGCGAAAGAAAAGCAGAAGACAATTAAATGCAGGTGGCTGTGGATGAATTAATATGAGAATTAGGAAGTTCCTCTCCTCTGACTTGGTTTTAATTAGCCCCACTTCCATGGTCCTACATATCAAACCATATTATTTAATTGAGCTGATGCTCTGTTTTGCTCCTAAGTGGATCACATTATACATTCCTTCCCCACACACTCCGGTCAGGCACTGCCCGAACCTAAGTCAAACTGCAGAGTGAATTTGGAAAGTTGGTTTCATTGCTGTCTCCATTTTACTACGGGAAAAGAGAGAGAATGAGAAAGTAGAGGACAAAATCTAGGGGACAAAGAACCAAGGAGAGAAACAGAAAACCAAATCTTAATTTTTTTTGGCGGGGGGGACCGGCTGGACTATGATGTCATGCTTTCTCAGCTCACCTGTGATTGGCTGCTCAGTTCAGCATCTGCTGAGAGCTAAAGGCTGATTATTTGCCAGAGATACAGACCTTTCAGGGAAGCTTTGAATCATTGCTGGTTGTCGTGACAACCTGGGCAGTGTCTGCTCCTGATAACCACATAATGAGGTTGTCAGGAACAGAAGTGCCCCCATCCCCACATCCAACCATCTGAAGTGGTGAGCAATAGAACATTTCTCTTAGGAGGCAAAGGGAAAAAAACCACCAGCAGGCGTGGTGGAGATCCCCTCAGGTCAGGTATGTCAGCCAAATCCTGGAGAAAATCTTCTTGAGGAGCTCCTCACCTACCATCTGCAGGTTCCCATCTAAACCCCATTGTATTCACTATAATTCAGAGACCCAAGGAACAGGTGGTGGAGGGGTGAGGCATCTCTGCAAGCGTCCAGCAAAGCTGAACAGAGGGAAGTGAGAGTGGAATGCTAAATAGATTAGGGCAAGTTACATTACATCTCTTCAAAGGACACCATCATGGCATGGTTGAGGGCCAATCGAGGGCGTATGTCAAAGATGGCAAGGCATGGCCATACCCAGTCACCAAAGCCAGATACAAAGGGAGCTTGAAGAGGATGGGTTGTGTGCTTTTCTTCCTGATGCTTTCATTTCCCTGGAGGTCAACACCTCACTCTACATTATCTTGGGGCTCTGAATGTTCTTGAGAGGGAATATCAACTGCACCTTTGTGACACGTTATGCATTCCTAGGACAATTTTATTAGCACCTACTAAGGACAAAGCACACAGCTAGGTGCTACAGATGCTACACAGACGAACCAAATCTGGACCATCTCCTCAAGGAACTTGGGATCTAGCTGGGGAGAAAAAATACAGACCCAAGTGACTGTGATACAAGACAGGTGTAGTAAGTACAATACTACAAGGAAACTCCAAAGTCCTCGATTTCAGAGAGAAGAGAATCACATCCAGACTGTTACATTCCAGCTCCAACCCATCTTTCCAGGTTCTTCTCCCACCAGTCCTCCTTTATACCCCAAGCGTCAGCTCCATCAAACCAATATCTGTTTCCCTGATATGCCTTGACTTTCACACTTCTGTGCCTTTCCTCCTGCTCTTCCCTTTGCCTATAGCATAGCTTTCTCTCTCCTTTCCCTACCTGGTGATATTGAACACGTATTTCCAGACCCTACTCAATGGCATCTCTGTTGATGCACAAACGGTTCTGATATTTATAACCCCACAGGGATCTGTAACTGGTAGACATGGATGTTGACTGACATCACTCTTGGGTACCATATTCAAATTCAGCGACATACAAGAGAACGTTGATATAACCAATTTTGGATTATTTGGGGGGAAGAGAATAGATAAAGTCACACTACTTTTAAAAAAGTCTTATTAAGATGATCAACACAGGTCCGAAAAAAAAAAAAAAAAAAGATGATCAACACAAACCTGTTCTGCTACACATCTTCTATAACTGTTTTCAATTTTGAAATAGTTTAAGGCTCACAAGAAGTTGCAGAAATAGTACAGAGAGTTCCCAGGTATCCTTCAATGAGTTTCCCCCAATATTTTGATACATTGTGTTATTTTATTTTACAGGGCCACAGTACACTGTCAAAACCCTGGAAATTGACATTGAAATTGACATAGTACTACTAACTGAAATAAAAGCCTTTTTCAATATTCACCAGTTTTACACGCACTCTCCCATTAGATAATTTACCAACTCAGCTGAAAAGTAGCAAAACTATTAATTGTAGATCTGAGTGTCAACTTTCTTTTTCCACTCAGGCCCATGCCCTCTGAAAAAGGCCAAAATCTGAGAGTCAAAACTTGAATCAGCTTGGACTAAGAAAAAAGAGCCCTGCCATTGATCAGGCTGGGAGGACAGACAAATAAAGTCAGCTGCAAAGTTAACAGAAAACAGTTTCTCCCGAGGTTACACAGCAGTTGTAAAATGCCATAATGACCTCAGTCTTCTTTGAGTGACTACTACTATTGATACTTTCTTGCCAGCGATGGCCCAGACCTGCTTTGCTATTCTCATGTATTACCGGGAATACCAATTACTAAGCCACCCTTGCCTCATGACAAGTACCCAATTCCTACTCAACCTTCCTTCTCCTGATCCTGCCTCCAAAGCTGCAACCAATCCAGAAGTCATCCCTGCTTCCTTAGACCCTCCTCAGCATCCTTCAGTGGGAACCCAAACACTACAAAAGATGTTCCCTCCTCCCTCTTTTCAAGAGTGGCACCCTATGGTTCCTCTGCAATGCACTTCCTCAACGCATCAGGTCAATACATTTGACTTTGTCCAACTACAGTCTAGTCTCTGGTAGCCTTTGGCTGATTAAGCTTTAACATAAATAACGCGATAACCAACCTATGGCTATCTGGAAGGCCCAGTGAATTATCAGGAGTTAGCCACATTTCCTTGAATCTACCTAGAGTCACACACTATACCTAAAACTGAGATTTACGTAGTAGGTGCCTAATAAATTCTCACTGAGTGGACATGGGATTGTCATATATCAGATTCGTTGGAATGGTACTGGACCCAGGGGACAAAAGCCCAGAGAAACAGTATTGCATAGAAGTTTAACATGCAGACTCTGAAATTAATCTGCTGATATTCAAATTCCAGATTCACTATTTAACAGCTTTGAGACCCTGGCAACTTATTGAGCCTTTCTGAACCTCAATTTTCTCATCTGTGAAATGGGGATCTAATAGCACCTCCTTCGTAGGGTAACTGGGAAGATTAAATATAGGTTAAATGCATGTAAGGTGGGAAAGCTTTAGGGTAGTGGGTCCCAATTTGCTGCACTTGGAATCATCTGGTGATCTTCACAAAATGCTGGTGCCTACCCCCGCCCAGAGATTCTGATTCAATTGTTTGGCATGAATCTGGGCATTAGGGTTTTAAAAAAATCTTACACTCTAATCTCCTCTGATTTTAATGTGCAGTAAAGTTTGGGAAGCACTACATTCAGGATTTCATTACTTAAGGATCATCTTTCCTCCTTAGGTTAGTGGGTAACCTCTCGCCATCTCTCTCAGGGCCAGGAAGTAGAATTGGGGAATTTTCCCAAAGGGCAGGCAGGCATTTAAGTTTGATTCTCCCTCAGGCTTTACCCAGCTTTTTCCTGCAATCCCCACCCCAACTGCCAGATGGTTTGTTCGACTTGGAAAAAAAAAAACAAAACACAGCCCTTTTCTTCCACGTGCAGAACAAAGTGATGAAGACTCTGAATATTCGGATCAAACTGCAGCTGTATTCATCTTTGTTTTTTTTTATTTTTTTACATCTTTATTGGAGTATAATTGCTTTACAATGGCGTGTTAGTTTCTGCTTTATAACAAAAGTGTTTGTCTCCTCTTTCCCCCTTCCCAAATACAGCTCAGTCACACTTCAAATCAAGCGGTCTCAAGTGTGACTTTAAAAACAAAGTTAAGGGAATTCCCTGGTGGTCCAGCGGTTAGGACTCCATGCTTCCACTGCAGGGGGCACGGGTTCGATCCGTGGTTGGGGAACTAAGATCCCACATGCCGTAACATGGCCAAAAAATAAATAAATAAATAAAAATACCGTTAGAATTGAAAAGAAAAGTTAATACGTGCACGCAGGATTGGCTGGCCGTCACAGACGTGGTTGATAGATGCAGATCTCCCTGTGCCGTTGTTCCATATAGGTATGCACCTGTTGATCCTCATAATCAATCCTTATTTTGTTATAATCCAGGAACTGGTTACGTTCAATGCTCTCCGGTGTTCACTTGACCAGGTCACTTGCTGGGGAAGGGACATCCGAAACAGCTTGCCCCTCCGCCCCTTTGAATCAAGCAAGCTAATACATTCCCTACCCAGTAAATAATAAATATGAATCAACCGATGAACTTTAAAGGTCAGTTAAAAAGTGAAGCTTAAAATATGTTCATGTTGATTTTTTACAAGTGGTTCACCACCTCCCCTCCTTATTCATTCCGGCGGCTAATATGGAAAAGTTAACGAATTCTGACATGCCAGGCTCAAGTTTACTGCCAAAAAGGAAAGGGGGCAGGTTGCTAGGCAAATTAATACTATAAACATAGGAAAGACAGCCTGCTATGGGAGTATGCTAACACGCAGGTTTTAAGCACCACTTTGACTGCACTTTGCATTCAAATGACCAGTATGCTAATTACAGTCCTTATCTGTTTGTTCAAGGCCTTAAGAGTCTTGGAAGCTCAGAGCACAGACCCCAGCCAGCAGTTGGACTGCACGTTTGTGGAAATAATAACATGGCATTTCTCTAAACATATTTTCAAATTCAAGCTTCTTACAAATCGAGATTGGCTTTTCCCCCATTCAGGGAATTAGTGAGGCTTAACTGTGTTCCCTATGGTGCCGGCCCACACAAACCCCTGCTAACAAAGGCTCTGACTCTTCCTTGAGCACTGCTGGTTGGGGCAGATTTCCATGGTAATTTGCTGGTTCTCTTCTGAAAGACGTGGGGCGTCTTTGGAAACGGGAGGAGGGTGTACTTTCTCACTAATCTTGGGATCGTCTTTGACCCTTTTTAATTTTCACCACCCATGTAAGGCGAGAAAGACTCTTAACCCGGCTTTTTGTAATTTAAAAAGCAAACTGCCCCCTCATTCAGTTCTCGAGAGGGAGGTACACAGACAGAGCATCACTCTCCCTCTACTCTAGTTGAAATTATCAGACATTTATCAAAGCTACATTGGAGGTGGGGAGCTGAGGATTTATCACCCTTCCCCCCAGGCTCTATTTGGATTTGCCTGCTGGAGGTGGGTGATGGTGAAAGTTACCGTGTTCTAGTTATACCACACAGCCCTCAAATTCCTTAGATTTTTAGTAAACTCTAAATGATCTAGACTCCCCATAACAGCAGCCTCAAATAATAAAATTTATTATTATTTTTTACTATATTCCACTTTTTTCAAAAGCCTGTCCCGCACACACACAACGCACACACACATGTTGACATCTGAGTCATCTCTCTAGAGTTTAAGACAATGATCCATGGACATGACAGGTCTGTCCTAAACAAAATTATAAACTAGTCTTAATATGTTTTTTCCCTTCCTGTGTTCCATTCTTCCTTTCAGGGACTTCTCCCAGCCACCCAGAAGCCCAGTGAACTAAGGTTGCTGCCCATTTCCTTCCTGGGTCTGTGAAAAAGGAAATCTGATTGACTTCTTCTCAGTACAGTCTTAGCCATTCCATGTATTGCTTCTTTTAGGTATCTGCATTTAGGAACGAAGTGCACAGGTGAAAACGTAGAAGCCGGTGTGGGTTTGCGGGGGGTGGATGAGAAAGGCATGTTTCTGGTGAAGAAAAAGAGCCTGCTAAAGAGACCGTCCCACAGCCAAGTTTGGTTCCGATGCGGGCCAGGGTTCTCAGACATCAGAACTCCATGATTTCAAAGACAGACTTCTGCATTCATACACGTAAGCAAGACTTTTCATCAACTCCAAGAAACTTAAGACAAAAACAGGGCTTTTGGTCAGAGAGAAATTTAAAATGCCTCTCAGGGCTGATGACCCTCAGCTTTCTGCTTAATTTCAACCTGACCATAGTAGGAGTCTAGGCCAGTCCCTGCCTCAAGAACATCTGTCCTTACTGCTGTGCATCTTTATGCGTCCCGATATAGAAGGCTGGGGGTGATACTGCGGTTGGGGAGCAATCTCGTGGCTATTTTAGCAGAGGCTTGAGATAACCTGGATTAAAACAGACTGGCTCAATTGGAAAGCCATTTTCTGGTCTGGGGATTTTGATTGGCTACAATACACCGCTTTACTTTTAAATAACATCTTCATTTTTAAACGCTCAAGTTCTCTTGTTTAAAAAATGACATTTAAAAATAATTCAGCACTTGAAGATAAGTTGGATGTTTTCTGCAACTTTTGGAAAATCTGCTTGTACTGAAAAACAAAAATAATAATCAAATACATTTTCCTCTAAGCAAGGCTCCTAGGGAAAGGGGTAATAGTTTTCCAAAAAATCTACTGTGCCAAACCACACAAAAAAGGAAGGCACAGACACAGAACAAAGGAATTCCCTGGCAGTCCAGTGGTTAGGACTCTGCGCTTTCACTGCCGAGGGCCTGGGTTCAATCCCTGGTTGGGGAACTAAGATCCCGCAAGGCACACAGCACAGCCAAAACAAAAGCAAACAAAAAACAAAAATACAAAACAAAATAAAACCTCACACATTCCCCTGGAATAGTGACAGGATAGTTTTGAAGTTTCTGAATCAGAAAGGCAAATAAACTACAGAAAGGTTTAGAGGCTCAAGGACTCGGCTACTGGGCTAGGTGTTCTGAAACTCCCCTGGGTGCGAACCATTCACAAGCTCCATTCCATAAGCTAGAGCTTATCAGTTACTCTGCTCAACTAGAAAATGATTGGGTGCCATCCATCCACATCACAGAAAGGGAGGCAGGTCCCAAGGAAGCATCCCAGAGGAGATGACGATATCTGATGCATAGCTTGAGCTGAGAATGGAGTATGAAAATCCCTAAGGACAGAAGACACAAAGGATAAGCAGCCCGTGTTTAAAAGCTGCCTCACAGTTGGAGCTAAACTATTTACGACCTGTGATTAGTTTTATTTCAATTCATTTCATTTCATTTAACAGTCACTACTTTTCTTCAATAGCCCAGAGGAAGAGAAAATTAATTGAATCCAGTGAATCAGTAACTTCTTGAACACATTATTTTATATGCAATGGAGTGACGGGGCTCTGAGCTAGTTTCCCCAAAAGTCAAGTCAAACAGGCCTAGTCCCTGCCCTCTGGACGCTCACAAAGACAGATAATCCAGGAAGGAACAGAAATGTGTGTGCAAGAAATACTGGACAAACATTGTGCAGTATCAGTGGCCACCTGTGAATATTTCATGGACACTTCTGAATGGACCAGCCAGTCCTCTCCAGCACACCGTGGGGTTGGTGAATGTTATATCTCAAGATACGCAGATTAATTTTAAACACGAGATTAATCAGGATGGGTACATCTGCACTCAAAAAGATAAAAATGATTTTGAAATTGCCTTTTATTCATGTCATGGGCAAAAGAGATGACTGTCCAGAAATGAAATAAATAAGATCAATGCTTGATGGCAAGGCCACGTTCACTGCTATCTATCGAGTGCTTAGCACTCTGCCAGGTATCTAGAGGTGTGCAGTATTGATGAACCAAGCGAAAGACACGCTGTATAAAGAAAAGAGCTGGTGCGTGCAGTGGGGAAAGCATGGGGCAATGGTGGGTACCGCTTGGGTGGAGAAGGCCTCCCTTGCTCACTGTCAAGAGCATGGCAATTGCACCTTCCAGAATGAAAAAATCGGAGGTGAGGTTTTATGTGCAACAGTTGATCGAAGAGGCCAAGAATTGGCTGTGACGAAAACACAGGAAGAAGGAAGGACATAAACAACAATATAACTCATCAGTTCAGATGTTAGATGGTATTGAGAGTGGCAAAGGAAGGAGGGAAGGCACCACTTAAAACAGAGGTTAAAGAGAACAGAAAGGGTTCGTGCTAATAAATCAGGGGAAAGAGAAGAGACCAAAAACTAGCCCTGTAACGAGTGAGAGAGGTTATGGAATGAATAATGATTCAAGTTTACAAGAGTGGTGCCTTTTGAAAAGTCAGCTTTCAGACAAATGAATAAACTAATTTAAGCAAGCAGCAAGTCATGAAGGCCTCATAAAAGTAGCCATCAACCAGAATGAGGTAAGGGACTACTTAGGAAATGTAAGCCAACTCAGTGAGCCAGCAGCTATGATATACGAAATCATAAGAAGGAAAAGACTGGTTATACTTTCTGTGCCGTATTTGGATTTATGGGAAAGAAATGTCAGAAGCCACGACAAGAAAAACAAACAGGAAGACCTCATTCATTTGAGCCCATCCAATTTAGTTTTGTGATAATTCCAGACCTAGGGTGGAATAAAGTTATCTTTTGCATTTCCTACCAAAGAACTGTTTGCTAAGTAAATTACTAGTGTTCATGTCAGACAGGATGTAACCAGTTTGGGAAAAGATCATTTTTAAAATTATTTCTGTGGCATTAATTTCTATATCCATGTCCTAATCATCAACGTGTCTCATTCATTCAATGAGCAATCTTTTTTTTAGTACTACCTATTATGTGTCAGGAAGCACTACATATAGATAGAACTATATCTGTATTTCTGCCCTCAAGAACCTCATACTCAGGGATCAGAGATGGAGGAGGGGGATTAGAGGGAAAAAGCATCCATTTAAAAATCATTATTCAAATTCTTTTCCCATTCAGGCTGTTACAGAATATTGAGCAGAGTTCCCTGTGCTGTACAGTAGGTCCTTGTTGGTTATCCATTTTAAATACAGCAGTGTGTACGAGAATTTGAAAAAGAATAGTTACATGTATATGTATAACTGAATCACTTTGCTATACACCTGAGACTGTCACAACACTGTTAACCAACTATACTCCAATATAAAATAAAAAGTTAAAAAAATCATTATTGAATGTCTACTGTATGTCATGAGAAATGCTGTATATTTGACCTATGTAACCTGCATTTCCCCATGTACACGGGTACAAATGAATTTACCGTAATAGTAATAACTCAAGTAAAACTTGCTTCCTCTTGGCACAGTGGGGAACAACAGAGAATCTTTTCTTTTCTTCCCCAACCAATTACTATTGGCTTTCCCTTCCTCCAAACTAACATCCCACAGGCAAATGGAGCAGCTAAATCTCAGGAAGAACCTGCCAGAATCAGCCCCTGCACCTCCATCCTCATCCCACCCCGAAGGTCTTCTTAATAATTAGAAACTTCCCAAGAGCCCCTTGGTGTCTAGATGAAGCTTAGCTGTCTAACACCCAGAACACTCCAGAAAACATTTTGAACCTTTATTAACTGTTAGGTCTCAAGTTTCCCCAAACCATACCTGACCTTGATCACACATGAGATCACATACACTTTAATAACTCGCATGGCACTGACTCGTGTCCCCCACTTGCTCAGTCCCCCTTACTGTTTCCCCAGTTATTTCTGAGAATCCTCAAGAACAGTCCTTTTCTGTTATTCTTCTACTCCCTCTCTTCTCACAAATGTCAACTGCCAGCAAATTAACTGAACAAATGTTTCTTAGGTACATGCTATGTACCAGGCACTGGCCCAGCTGCTGGGAATCCAGCGGGGACCGCTGACAGACAAGCGTCCCTCTTCTTACGGAGCTCACATTTTTTACATCTTTACTGGAGTACAATTGCTTTACAATGGTGTGTAAGTTTCTGCTTTATAACAAAGTGAATCAGTTATACATATACATATGTTCCCATATCTCTTCCCTCTTGCGTCTCCCTCCCTCCCACCCTCCCTATCGCACCCCTCTACGTGGTCACAAAGCACCGAGCTGATCTTCCTGTGCTATGCGGCTGCTTCCCACTAGCTATCTATTTTACGTTTGGTAGTGTATATATGTCCATGCCACTCTCTCACTTTGTCACAGCTTACCCTTCCCCTCCCCCTCCCCATATCCTCAAGTCCATTCTCTAGTAGGTCTGTGCCTTTATTCCTGTCTTACCCCTAGGTTCTTCATGACATTTTTTCCCTTAAATTCCATATATATGTGTTAGCATACGGTATTTGTCTTTCTCTTTCTGACTTACTTCACTCTGTATGACAGACTCTAGGTCCATCCACCTCACTACAAATAACTCAATTTCGTTTCTTTTTATGGTTGAGTAATATTCCATTGTATATATGTGCCACATCTTCTTTATCCATTCATCCGATGATGGGCACTTAGGTTGTTTCCATCTCCGGGCTATTGTAAATAGCAGAGCTCACATTTTTAATGAGAGACAGTCAGGGGTGGCCCCTCCACCCCTCGCCAGCAGCTGGAGGGAGCCTCTGGCTGTGGGAACACGGAGGCCCCTGCTGGGGAGGGGTGTGGGTTCCTGGGCGCTCACAGCTGCAGATGAGCAAAAGCCCAAGAATGATGCCACCCTCCCTTCCGGAAGCTTTGGCTAAAGCCATCTATGGGTCTACCCAGAAAGGTAGAAACGCCCCCTTTCTTTTCCCTGCCACACTTTGTCACCTGGACACTGAAGCCTTCTTCCTGTAGCCTTCAGCTTCTTCCTGTAGCAACACCCCCTTCTCCAGAGCTCCCACCACCCCGGCTCGGACTTCCCAGCTCTGTTCCTGTGCTCCTCCACCACCACAGCCTTAGGTTTCCCAGAGTCCTCCTCACAGAGCCTTGTCCTTTCCTCAAATCGTCTCAAGCAAATAGACATCTGGTGGTCTTCACACACCCACATGTGTCTGAATCTCAATTTAGGGTCAGCAGCAGGACCCCTGATACAAATAATATGTTTCACGTAACTCTTGGAATAATCTCATGAGGTCAGGTACAATTCTTCGGTCCATGATCAATAATTCCAAATTCCTGGAAGCTTTGAAAGCCAGTTTTTTATAAGTTCCCCGACAAAACTTATACAGTGACAAAACCTGTGAGGCACTCCCTGTAAATATTCATATGTTTCATTGCAGAAATATTAATGTGATTGATTCCTGGGTTCTGTTCCAAATCCCACTAAGGGTGCTGTAGACCATGCAGTAGTTTTAAAATAAAGAGAAAATACTGAATTATGAAACTTATCTGGCACGAAGGCTTTTGACCAAGAGGTTGGAAAACTACTTCTACACCAGTTTTATAGGTAAGGAAACTGACATTCAGAGACTTGGCCAAGGTCACAGAGCTAGCAAATGCTGGAGCCTGGAGGAGAATCAAGGTCTTTCTGACTCCTAACCCTTTGCAATGTCCAATGCATAAGTTTGGCTGGGTGTTTATGTAAGAGGTAGGGTGTATGGGTGGATGTTACAATCAAAGGAAGGTCGAGACCAAGTAATCAGAGCACACCTCCAAATTCTGCCTTGCAAAATCGTGTATCTGTCAGCCACGTTGGTAGTATTGTTTGTCATAATTCTATCCTCAAAAGAAATCATTTTCTGAGAGTACATTTTAGTACTGCTTTTAGAAAACTGACAAAGGGTTAGTGAGAAAACTCAGAAAGAGGATCCATTTCTAAAGGATTCCATGGTGTTTCACTCTACTCTCTGGTGGGGACATGTGGATTTGCAGTAGAAAATCTGAACAGTACTATTTGCTCAAGATAAACACCCTATGTGGCCAAATAAGCCATGCTCCAGAAATGTGACAGCTTCATGGTATATTCCCAGCACTTTAATAACCATAACCATAAGAGGTGCTATTTTTGAGAAACTACTAGGGACAAGAAACTCTGCTGTATAGTTTATATAATTTTATTTAATAATCTCACAAAAACCCTGAAATGCAGTTAGAGATGGCGATGTTGATGATGACAACAATGTATTAAATCTTTCCAATGTGGTAGGCACTGTGTGGGCTAAATTCTTTATGTGAATTAATCCTTTCAACAAACCTATTATTATCCCATTAGGTAAGGAAATCAAGGCACGGAAAGCTTATAGTAAGTGTCCAATGCCACGCAGCTGGTTAAATAGTCACTATTTCATAGCGAAGCGAGGCTTAGAGTCCAGTTCTATCAGTTTCCAAAGACCAGTATGGCCTCAGTAAACTGGTTTCCTCAATGACATATGTGAGAATGCCCCCAAACACTTTTTAACATCCAACTACATAGCATATGTGTGCAACAGGCTGTCCGATTAGGTTGGGTTACTTACATGGATTCTAGAGTCTGATATGCAATCACTCATTAATTATGAGAGCCACCTGATGTCTACATGTGCCCTATGAGGTATCATCAGAAAGAATATTTTAATACAGACATCAAAGGGTTGGAAAAATGGCAGGTCGCATGTGAAAGGATCACATGCAGCTCCGGAGGCTCGGGGAAAGTATCACTGCATTAAAGAATACACCAATTCTCTACAGGCAAACAGAAGTGGGTAAGATCTGCCCTCAATTATGGGAGCTAAGAGTGAGGATTCCCCCCACTAGGTGCCCAGCATGTAACAACATGTTCAGACTCTCGGGAGAGCAACATTAGATCAAAGTAGTGACCAAGACAGGATATCACAAAGTAGACGAAGTGCAAACAGTGGCCGGGTCAAGTATGAGGTCCGGGACTACAGAATGGCATTTTCCGTGGGCCTCAGCTGCCTCACCTGTAAAATGGGATCACAGTAGCACCCCTAGCTGAAGGAAGGGAGTTACAGCAGATAGTCTCAAAGTCCTTGTCAGGTCCAAGATCTGTGATTCATTTGAAAGAGACATCCAAGAGGTATAGTAATGACTACAAGTACACAAAAGACTTAACGTGAGATTAAAACATTCTTGTGCTCAAAAATAAAAAAAAGCCTTCCCTCCTCACCCCTGCCCCCAGTTCAACCTGACTTGCAAAGATTTCCCTGCACGGAAAGAATTGCAAAGATTTTTCTGCAGCAAACATAGCCCAGTCTCAGAGAGGCAAGATGTCTCCATTTGAGGCACGTCCCAACCTGGACACATGGCCACAGCCATTTTGAAGTCACAGAGTACTTATGGGAACCTCACTGGAAGCACACGCAGTCCATACAGATGATCAAATTCAGCAGTTTAAAGATAGGAGCTTCAAGACAGCTCTGGGTTGGTGCAACTCCCCTGGAATCCCAGCCAGGCTGTTCTTTTGTTTCAGGGTTACCTCGTGCCCACATAATGCAAAATCATTTTGTAATGGCTTGAATGGGTAGAAAATCGATCATGAAAAAAGAGCTAATCTAGTGCACTGAATATCTGGCAAACAGGTTAGCACAATGCAATGTCAGGTCTCTCTTTATCCTGCATTGTCATTAATGATACAGAGGAGAGAAAGAAAAAGAAAGTCAGATTCGGTCTACGGAAGAGTCCAATTAAGGGTCGTCTGGAAGCAAGGACATTAAAAACAATGGACGTGGGTGTGAAAACAGAACACTGTGCTGGATGGTGCAGTTGGGAAGAAACGGCCCTATTCATCTGGAAAACGAATTAAAACTCACCATTCTTAGGATGTACACATCAGGCGGCAGTGGGGGATTGGCAGTAGCAGTGGGAAGAGGAAGAGACCATAAAAGCAGTCTGAAGGATGCCCCCGTCCTGACGTCTGAGATACAAACTTTGTCACAAGGCAACGAGACTGTGGTCTTACAGAGAAGGTACAAAGGGAGATGAAACACCCATCAGGTTGTTAAGCAGAAGGAAGATGTATTCCGTTTTGGTTTTGTTTTATTTTGCTAAGAATATCTGGTCATTACCCATTCATCCCATTTATTCTTTCAGCATGAATGTACTGATGCATTTGTTTTGCTTAGCTCTTTACAAAGTACTTGAGGAACTACTTACGGAGCTAGGTAAGATGCAGCCCCTGCTCTCAAGAAGCTGAAAATATAAGTCGGGAGACAAGACATCTATGAAAGAGTTATAAATATAGCAAAGAAACATCATAGGTTACAAGGTAATATACAAAGCACCTCCTTTGCTATGGATACAGTGGTTTTGAAGAGCAAGAAAATAGTGGTGTTGAGTAGAATAAAAATTACCCAGAAGCCCTAGCCTCCAAGGACAGATAGATAGTTTTTTTTTTCTCCTGAACAGGACTTGGAAGATTCTACTTCCTCAATGCCCCATGAGCTATGGGATGTGCCCATAACCAACTAACCAAGGCTCTTCAGGGTAGCTACAAACCACTAGAATTAGATGAGGCAACATGATAGGTGTGTACTGCCTGGCAAAGAGGGCTTATAACTTAAATATCTTCTCTCTACCCTGTAGAAGAGGCTCTTTAGGAAAGGAGCTGCCCCTCTCTCAGTGGATCAACTAACTTTTCAGAACTGACATTCAGTCTCATTTCTCATATCCTCAAATGCTCACTCTTAGGTGGTGCTGAATATGTAAAAGTCAACATCACACCGCCTCCAGATTGGGAGACAAGGCAGAGACACACACTGGGATGGACAATTACAGTTTGTATTGATTGAGAATACAGGTTCAAAATCCAGCCTGCCCGTGAGCCATGGCCGCTGAGTCTGGGCGTCCGGAGCCTGTGCTCCGCAACGGGAGAGGCCACAACAGTGAGGGGCCCACGTACAGCAAAAAAAAAGATAACCAACTCCCTCACTCCCAACACACAGACCCCTCACTCCCAGCACACAGACCCAACACAACATACGTCTGCAAATTAGAAACACAAACACACTTCTAAACAACTTTTAAATAAAAGAGGAATTTAAAATGATATTACAAATGCTTTAGAACTGAATGATGATGAGAGCAGTACCTATCAAAGTCCGTTGGATTCAGTCAAGGCAATATTCAGAGAAAAACATATGGCCTTAAATTCACTTACTAGAAAATAAAAGCAAATGGAAAATGATTAATTAAGCTCTCAAATCCAGAAGTTATAAAAAGCACAGTAAAATAAATTCATGGAGAGTAGAAGGAAGGGATTGATAAAGATAAAATCAGAAAATGGTGAAACAGAAAACAAAATATTTTCATATTAAAATAATATGTAACCAAGGTAATATTAAAAATAAGAGAATACTATGTAAAATCTTATTAACAAGTTTTCTTTAGTGAGGTACCATTGGTTTATAACATTATATGTTTCATGTTACAGTGCTATATTTTAACTTTGTATACCCTACAGTGTGCTCACCACCAAACATTCAGTTTCCATCTGTCACCGTACAGTTGATCCCCTTTACCCATTTCATCCTCCCCCCAAACCTCCCCCTCTGGTAACAGCTGCTCTGCTCTTTGTATCTATTTGTTTGTTTGTTCTAAACTAATAAATTTCATTGGGAAAATTTCTAGGAAAAGACAAATTACTGACGTTTATCCAAGAACTAGAAAATAAAGCACAGACAAAAATCTTAGAACAAGTTGAAAAGATAAGCACTTTTATCCTTCCAAACCTTTAAATCAGACAATTCCCATTTTATATAAATGGTTCCATAGTATAGAAAAGATGAGCTGCTCTCACAACTGGAACAGACAGGACACGAAAGAAAAAGAAAATTATAAACTAATCTCACTTATAAATAAAAACATAAAAATCCTAAAGCAAATGGAATATAGCAGCTTATTAAAATGATACATCATGTCCAAGTAGGGTTTTTTTTTTCTTAGATCCCATATATATGTGTTAGCATACGGCATTTGTCTTTCTCTTTCTGACTTACTTCACTCTGTATGACAGACTCTAGGTCCATCCACCTCACTACAAATAGCTCAATTTCGTTTCTTTTTACGGCTGAGTAATATTCCATTGTATATATGCGCCACATCTTCTTTATCCATTCATCCGATGATGGACACTTAGGTTGCTTCCATGTCCTGGCTATTGTAAATAGAGCTGCAATGAACATTGTGGTACATGGCTCTTTTTGAGTGATGGTTTTCTCAGGGTATATTGGGCCTCAGTTTTCTTAAATGTCAAATAGATAAGTTAATAGTAGCTACCTCATAGTGTTCTTATGAAGACTGAATGAGAGAAAGCATGCCCAGTACTTAGCAGTGTTTTCCTTCATAGAGGCTACGTACTCATTAAATGGTAATGTTACTACTACTGTTGTTATTATTGCTGTTGTTGTTTTTAAATTGGGTGATTTTCTTCCTCACAAAGTCCTGATGAAAGAGGTATGACTCACAGTGCCATTCTCTTTCTTCAAATAAGAAATTGTTCAACAGAGTAGGGAAATGGTTTAGCCAAAGTAGGAGCATGTCAGAGCCCAAATTAGGCACACCATCTGGTTTCCCCTTTAAACAACCAAGGCACTCTGACGTACAGAGCAGTAAACAGATTAGCATAGTTCAGGGTGCGTGGGAGGGGTCTGTGGTCTAGAGCAATCCTGGAATTGTGCTCTTCCCCTTGCCAACAAAATCCCTGAAAGACAAGGAACATCCTGGAGTTATTCAGGGCTTAAGTCAAGTCAGCCTCTGAGTCCAGCTAATCTTGAGCAGCGTTGAGGAGTCTAGAGCTTCTTTTCATGTGTAAGAAGCCACTGCTTTGGCAATAAATGCCCAGTTCCATGTGCCCACTCTTTCCTACAAGAAGAGATGACTGCTTTAGCAGCAGGGTGCTACTGAAGGCCTCTCTGGAGAATCTTGTTTCTCTTTAGTTAGGTTCAAATAATTTAGTGTCTGCTTGCAAGTCACCAGAGAGAAACAGATATAGCATAAAAGACAGTGTCTCTTCCCTTTCACTCTCAGGCTTTTCACAACAATTCCATTCAGTAATTCTTTCTAACAGATAATTTTCGTGAACCTTGAATATTGTTAGATTCTTTGCTAAGCATTTTATACATATCATCTCTTTTAATCATCACAATGACTTTTGCGGTAGATACTATTTTCATCCTTACTTGGCAGATAGGAAACTGAGGCACAGAGAAGTTAAGTGATTTGTCCTAGTTCACATAATAAATGAGGAAAAGAGCTAATATTAAAGTCCAGGTCTGTGGACACCTAGCTCCTTCCACTTGGCCATGACCTGACTGAAGAATACGTCATTCCATTATGCTTTCCGGGTATTTCCCAAAAGTGTGAGGCAGAGAGGTTCTTTTGAGGAAAGCACATGTTAGGCAGTTGGCTTCAGCCACCAGTTTTTCCAAGCTAGTGTAAGAAGAAAGAGGTCTTTTTCTTCAGATAACAGGAGCTGAAGCTGTCACGTGGCAGTACAAACAGTATGTCATGGAAAGGGCGAAGCCAGTCACCCCTAATAGTGGTGATTGCCACTATGACAAGATAATCTTCAAAGCAGTGGCCTTTCTCTCCTGAGGCAGTGAAAAAAATGAGGTAATTTCCTGACTCAAGGGTTCTACAGTTTGATGGAGGTGTAACAAACCACAGTTCTCTCTCTTCTGTTCCCATTTGGCTTGATAACCTAAGGCAGGCAAGCAACAGGGTCTTCAGCAGAAATCTGATCTGCTGGGACTGGACCTCCAGACCGGCCTCTTGTGCCACTCTTACCCCAAGCAAGATCTTGTTACGTGATGAGACTGAGCTTTTATGGTATATACAGAGCCCTCCGTCTGGGAAGTTTTTCACTTCTAGGAGGTTCCACAGATATCTGGCTTCAATTTGCAGGGTACATCTGCCCAAAGTTCAATTCAACCCAAGCCAATGCTCTGCAGGCCATGAGTCCATGATGCTTATGCATTCTTTCCTAATGAAGATGGTACCTGGTCTCAAGTGTGGCACTACACTCAGTACACCATACAGCCACGATGTAACAAATCTTTAAAATTAGAAACTCCTAACCTTGATAAAACTTATTAATCTACTAGAAACCTACAGCAAGCATGCTTTAATGGTGAAAATTTAGAAGCATTTTCATTAAAATGAGAAAGAAAAGGATGATCATTAACAACTACTATTGCATATGGTATTAGGTATCCTAGCCAATGCAATAAGACATAAAAAGAAGTTAGGCTTAAAAATGAAGTGACAAACGATTTAGACCTCATAGCACTTTTAAAAGCAATTGGGTATATGATTCACAGGCCAAAATTAATAGCTTTCTATACACTAGCACTAACCAGCTGGGAAGTGTAATAGAAAAAAAAAACCAACCTCTGAAATACATAGGAATAAATCTGACCCCCAAAATGGTCAAAAATTTTATGAAGAAAACTATAAAAATTTATTGAACATCATAAATATAACAACATAAATATAGATAAGTATAAATATAGATGAAAGACAGGATGTTGAGGATACAAAGTCTCACAAAAGGAATCTTATAAGATCAACATAATGACAATCTAAATCCTACAAGATACTTCATAAAATTTGACAAGCTGATTGTAAAATTCAAAAATAAAATGAATATGTAAGAATAGCCAAGATAATTTTATAAAGAAATAAGCAAGCTATTTGTAGATAACAAAGCATGTGATACCTCTGAGTAATTAAAGTGTATTTGCATAAGACTAGACAAAAATAAATCAGTAGAGCATAGTGAAAAGTTTAGAAACTGAGTCATGTATCTATGGGAATTCAGTAAAAGTGGCATCTCAAATCACTGAAAACCCTGACTATTCAAAACACTGCATCTGTACAATAGGTTATCAGTTTAAATAAATAATATACTTACCTGGTATACATCATTCGGAAAACTAAATTTCACGTGAATGAAAGACCTAAATGAAAAATATGGACGTAGCCTTCATCTAGAATATATAATAAATGCCTACAAATCAACAAGACAAAGATGATCAACACACTAGCAAAATGTGCAAAGAATGAAAACCAAAAGTTCACAGAATAGTAAACCCAAATGGCCAATAAATCTGAAAATATGTCCACTCTTCCTAGTAATTAACAGTGAGATATCATTTTCATCCATCAGATTGCCAAAATATAATTTTTTTGAAACATCAAATGTTGACAAGAAAAATGTTTAACCTGACACTACTCAAGCCACTGGATGTAACTTCCAGGTTATAAGAAATCCAAGGGAAACAAGAACATGTAAAATAATACTGCTCATCACAACACCATTTGAAACAATCAGACAAATACAGAAGAGTCTACAAGACAATTAACTTGGTATCTTTCAAAATCAATGTATGGGGGAAAAAGGTGGGAGCACTGTTCTAGAATGAAAGAGTCTAAAGAGACACAAGAAAATGCAGAGTTTCACAAATGACCAAAAAGAAATGTAAAACTCTGAATAGATCTATATAAAGACATTGAGTTAATAATCAATTAATTTCTACAAGGAAAAACCCAGGACAAGAGAGCTTCACTGGTGAATTCTACGAAATGTTTAAAGAAGAATTAACACTGATACTTCACAAACTCTTCTAAACTTAGAAGAGAGAACACTTCCTAACTCCTTCTGTGAGGCCAGTATCACCCCGATACCAAAACCTGATAAATACATCGCCAAAAAGAAAACTACAGACCAATACCCTTTACAAATAATAGATGCAAAATCCTCAACAAAATAGTAGCAAGTCAAAGCCAGCAGCATATAAAAAGGATGATACAGCGTGACCAAGTGGGATTTATCCCCAAAATGCAAGATTGGTTCAACATATGGAAGTCAATCGACGTGACACACCATGTTAGTAGAATAAAGGGGAAAACCCCACACGATCATCTCAATAAAAAAAGTAAAAGCATTTGACAAAACCAAACATTCCTTCATGATGAAAACACTCGACGAACCAAAGATAAAAGAAAACCTCCTCAACCTGATAAAAAGGTATCTATGAAACACCCATAGCTAACATTATACTTAATAATGAAGGGCTGAAAGTTTCCCCATAAGATCATAAGACATAAATGTCAACTCTCACCATTTCTATTCAACATTGCTTGGAGGTTTTAGCCAGGACAATTAGGTCAGGAAAAGAAATAAGTGGTATCTAGACTGGAAAGGAAGAAGTAAGACTATCTCTATTCATTAATGATATGATCTTATATATAGAAAATCCTAAGGAATCCACTAAAAGACTTTTAGAAAAAATAAATGAGTTCAAAACAACTCAGTATCAAAAAATAAACACCCTGATTTAAAAAATGGGCAGAAGATCTGAATAGACATTTTTCCAAATATGATATACAGATGGCCAACAGTCACATGAAAAAATTGCTCTAAATCACTAATCATCAGAGAAATGCAAATCGAAACCACAATGAGACATCACCTCACATCTGTCAAAATGGTTATCATCAAAAAGTCTATGAATAACAAATGTTGGTGAGGATGCAGAGAAAAGGGAACACTAGTAAATTGTAAACGGGTGCAGCCACTGTGGAAAACAGTATGGAGGTTCCTCAAAAAACTAAAAATAGAACTACCATATAATCCAGCAATTCCACTGCTGGGTATATATCTGAAGAAAACAAAAACACTGATTCAAAAAGATACACGTACCCCGATGTTCATAGCAGCATTATTTACAGTAGCCAAGATATAGAAGCAACCTAAGTGTCCATCAACTGGTGAATGGATAAAGAAGATGTGGTATACACACACACACACACACACACACACACACACACAAAGTGGAATATTACTCAGCCATAAAAAGAATGAAATTCTGCAATTTGCAACAATGTGGATGGACCTAGAGGATATTATACTCAGTGAAATGAGTCAGACGGAGAAAGACAAATGCTCTATGTTATCACTTATATGTGGAATCTAAAAAATAAACAAATGTATATAATAAAATCGAAACAGATTCACAGATACAGAGAACAAACTAGTGGTAAGCAGTGGGGAGAGGGAAGGAGGGGCAAGATAGGGAAAGGGAATTAAGAGATACAAACTACTATGTATAAAATAAATAAGCAACAAGGATATACTGTACAGTATAGGGAAATATAGCTATTATTTTATAATAATTTTAAGTGGAATATAATCTATAAAAATATCGAAGCACAGTGTTGTACCCTAAAACCAATATAATATTGTAAATCAACTACACTTCAATAAAATAAATAAATGAGTTCTGGAAGGTTGCAGGATACGAGATCAATATAAAAATTGTATTTCTATACATTAGCAATGAGCAATCTAAAAATGAAATTAAGAAATCATTTCCATTTACAATAGTATCAAAAAGAATAAAATACTTGGCATAACTCTAACCAAAAGAGTGCAAAAGTTGTACACTGAAAACAATAAAATATTATTGATAGAAATTAAGACTTAAATAAATGAAAAGACAACCCATGTTCATGGATTGGAAGACTTATTAAGATGGCAGCACTCCCCACATTGATCTATAGATTCAGTGCAATCCCTATCAAAACTCCAACGGCCTATTTTTGCAGAGATGGACAAGCTGATCCCAAAATTCATATGGAAATTCAAGGGTTCCAGGATAGCCAAAATAATCTTGAAAAAGAAGAACTAAGTTGGAAGACTCATACTTCCAGTTTCAAAACTTACTACAAAACTACAGTAAGCAAGACAGTGTGGTAGTGGCATAAGGATAGACATATAGATCAATGTGACAGAATTGAAAGTCCAAGACCATTTAAAGAAAAAAAGAACAGTCTCTTCAACAAGTGGTTCCAGGACTACTGCATATCCACATACAAAAGAATGAGTTTTGACCCCAACCTTATGCCATATACAAAATTTAACTCAAAATGGTTCAAAGACTTTAAATATAAGTACTAAAAACTATAAAACTTTTAGAAGGAAACATAGGAGTTAATCTTCATGTGTTTGGACTAGGCAACATTTTCACAGATATGACACCAAAAGTATGAGCAGCCAAGGGGGAAAAATAGATAAATTGGACTTTATAAAAATTTAAAACTTTTGTGTGTCAAAGGAAGCTATCAAGAAAGTGAAAAGACAACCCACAGAATAGGAGAAAATATTTGTAAATCACAGATCTGATGAGGCACTTGTATCTAGAATATATAAGGAACTCGTATAACTCAATAAAAAAAGACCACCCCTTTTAAAATGGTAAAGGATTTAAACAGACATTTCTCCACAAAGGTACACAAATGACCAAAAAACACACAAGATGCTCAGCATCATTAGGGAAATTCAAATCAAAACAGTTAGATACCACATCATGCCCACTAGAATAGCTATAACATTTCTTTAAAAGTAAAATAACAAACGTTGGCAAGTATCTGGAGAAATTGGAACCCTCATACACTGCTGGTGGTAATGCAAGATGTTTTAGTCACTGTGGGAAACAGTTTGACTGTTCCTTGAAATGTAAACATAGGCTTATTATATGACCCAGCAATTCCACTCCTAGATATGTACCCAAGAGAAATGAAAACATATGTCCACACAAAAATCTGTAGGGGAATGTTCATAACAGCATTATTTATAAAAGCCCCAAACTGGAAGCAACCCAAATGTCCATCAACTGATAAATATTATTTAGCCATAAGAGGAATAAAGTACTCATACATGCTACGACAGGGATGAATCTTGTGAACATTATGGCTAAGCGAAGGAAGTCAGGCACAAAAGGTCACATATTGTATGATTCCATTTATATGAAATGTCCAGAATAGGCAAATCTATAGAGACAGAAATCAGATTACCAGTTGCCAGGGGTTGGCAGGAGGGAGAATGAGAAGTGACTGCCAATAGGGGTGAGGTTTCTTTTTGGGGTGATGAATGTGTTCTGGAATAAGGTAGTGGTGATGTCTGTACAATCTAATGACTGTACCTAAAACCACTGAATTGTCCAATTTAAAATGCTGAGTAGTTTTTGGTATTTGAATTATTATTTCAATAAAAGATGCACTTAGTTAGCCTTGGCTGGATCCTGGTTGCCAAAATAAAACATTATAAAATACATTTTTAGACACCCAGGGAAATTTAAATGTGAGCTGGATATTAAATGATATAAAGTTTAGGAAATTATTGTTAATTTTCGTAGGGGCGATAAGATATTGTGTGAATATAACTGGCATGTATACAGGATAATGTCCTATTTTTAGAGGTTCTTGCTGAAGCATTTAAGGGTCAAGAGCCATGATACTTAAAACTTACAGTGAAGTGGTTCACCAAAAAAGACAGATAATAGATAGATAGATAGATGACAGATAAAACAAACATGACAAATGTTAACAATTAATTAATTTAGGTGTGATTATATGGACAGTCATTATACTATCACTTTTTTATGTTTGAAATTTTTCACAATAAAAGCTTGAATAAACATTTGCAAAGGATTGGGGAAACACATACGTTCATACACTTCAGTGGAATTTAAATTTTGAAAAGGCACTTAAGAGTGTGATTTTGCAGTACTTATTACAATGAAAAAGGGGGGAATTCACGATGACCCGGTGATTCCCATTCGCTATATCTACCCTAGAGAAATCCCTGCTCAACTACACAAGGAGGCATAAGCTAAGACTTTCACTGAAGCAGTTTGCAATAGAAAAACACTGTAAACAGCTTAAATGTCCATTGATAAGGGGGTAATTACATAAATTGAGATATATTCATAACATGCCACACTATGCAGTAATTTATTGTAAATGAACGAGGTACATGACAAGGTCTTCAAGACAACGTAGGGTAAAAAAGCAAGTTGCAGAATGATATGTACTACCCAGCATTTGTACAAAAAGTCCGTGCGTAAAATAATCCTCTATATTTGCATAGGTCCCTATATATGCATGTAAACATAGAGATAAAGGTCTTAAAATACACACACCAAATGGATGACACTGTCAATTTAGGGAGGGAGCGGGGAGTGAGATTGAGTGTGATAATACCACATATGAGACCAAAACCCAACCCAATGTAAGGAAAGGAGAGGAGTGGCCAGAAAGGAGTTCAAGGGACACGAAGGACAATGAATTACGGTTTAAGTCTCTAAAGATTGACAACAAACCTACAGATGAAGGATTTATTTAAACAAGTATTTTCTCTCATGTGGTATAGCAAGAAGTGGGATAGCAGGAGGCACAGAAGATTTTATCTACTTGACTTTTTTGTTCAAGGTCTCCTCTAGTTCCTCCCAATTTGGCTGACACATCGCCCTTCATCTGGGGACTGGTCTTAGCTCACCAGCAGCTGGCGTGCGGGCCGGTCCTGCTTACTAGAGAAAGGGGATTTTGCTCCCCAACCATTCTTCTGTTCCAGGAGCACAGATTCTCATTCAGGAGGCCCAGTCTCCTGCAGCAGCCCTGCCTGAGGAGGTGGTACTGCCTTAGATGCTTCCCGAGTTTTCCACTGACCTAAATGGGACTGCGAATACATCAAAAGTATTTTGACAAACAATACAGCAGTGACTTGACTGAAAGAGAAAGAGAACAAGGGAAACAGAGAATGGAAGCAAAGGGGAGAAAGGAGAAGAAAGCGGGGGTGGGGGGCGGGAGAGCAGAGAAAGGGAAAAGCGGGGAAGGAAGAGATGAATGTGAAGAGTGGGGTCATATGCCAGGTCTGCTCACAATAGTCTCATGAAGTGGAGGACACTTCTGTGGGCTCCGGTCATCTTAGCAGCTTCTGTAAGATTCCTTGGTCTGCTCAGAACATTCAAGTTTTGCAGGCTGATGTTCGTTCCCTAGTCTGGTGAGGGTTCGATTCAGGATGTGAGGCGTGGCTGTGCAGGTGGTCGTCTGGTCAGCATTGATGTGGATCCTGGTCTGGACGGGGATGACCTAGCGCTGTGCGGAGAGTAGGCACGGCCCTGTTCTAGTCAGTGTCCTGAGTGGTTTCACGGGCCTGTTTGGTAGAGAGTCATTGTTGGGGGAGAGGGGTTTGAGAATTGATTCTGTTTAGCAGGTCCCTCGAATTGTTGGAGACGGTGTTACGGATCTTAGTTTCATCAAATTCAGCCTAATGGTCTGTGAAGAGGTGGTAGGGGAGCCGTGGTAGGGGCTGACACCTATGTCCCAGGTAGACTCTGGTCTAATCACAGGTTGCCTCAGGTTTTGAGGACTGGTACCGGCTATGTGGACCTGGTCTTCTCCGTCATTTCCTCACGCTGGAGCTGTGCACTGGACAGATCACGGGTTGTCCAGAGAACAGGGGCAGTAGTGAGCGGCAGGTCAAGCCAATAAACGAAGAGGAGGCGTGGTTATAACCTGCCACATGGTATGGGGAGATTGACAAGTATCTGGAGGGCTGCTTCATGAAGAGCTTGGTTGCGGTGAGGTCTGCTCAAGGGTGGTCTCAAGGAAAAGGGTACATATAAGTATGGGGAGTGATGGTGTGGGCCAGTAGCTGGTGCGCACTGCAAACCTACGTTAGAGTCCTCGCTGGTTTGGAAGAGATTTGCCTAATGGCATGTGTACCTAGGTAGTGAGCCTTAGAGAGCTAAATAATGATGGGTGCAGTGGTTGTAGGAGAGGATAATATTCAAAATATTTAACAACAGATTCTGCATGGGCACTGGCCAATCAGTACACACACTGGAACAGGATTCTGAAGCAAGCATTATGCCTCAGTTGCGAGATTCTGAGGAGGTCCAGGACTCCTTAGGGAGGGTCTAGGGAAACCGGGATGATGGTGGGATGCACAAGGGGAAGGCGGAATGGTTTAGGGAAGTAGGTATTTATCAATAAGCAGGGAAGAATTTCAATATTTGAAAACCTATTATGGCCATACTCATGTATTCTGGATGAATATTGGTCCCAGTTTTAGGGTTACTTGTTCTAAGCAAGAGTTGTCTGTTGGTGTGAGGCATTTTAAGTAGTGGCAGGCGGCTGCCTCATAGTCTGTGGGGAAACAGAGAGGGCAGGCCAAATCGGGGCCTTTTTTGGAAGCCCTAATTACTGAAAAGATGACCTTCCTTGTCTTTATCATTCAAATGGAAATCATTCTAAACCATATAAAGGTGTAAAAAAAAAAATCCAACAAAGTTCTGATTTTTCTTATCACGATTATTTCATCTTTTAATGTCGAATTACCAACTCCTGAACAAGTTATTTGGCTGGTGCCCCTGCACTGCTGTGCCCTAAGCACATATTAGAAAGTTGTTCCGCTGGGCATATGGTGAGATGTGAACCCTGGTCTGGGAGAGGGCTGCCTTACTGGGAGCAGAACGGCAGCATAAGCCCTGGTGAAGGTGAGGGATGGTGAGGTCAGCTTCACAGTAGACCCAGCAACGGGAGCCTCTGGTCTGGCTGTCCTGTGTGAAGTGCTGGCTGGGCGCTCAAGACTGACCTCAGGATGTTCAGAGTGGTGGCATGGCGAGGGATCGTGTAAGGCTGCCTTCACTGCATTGGCAAGTTCAGTGAGAGCTCCAATCCGAGCGAGGCTTGCCTCACAGAGTTAAGATGGGTTAAGTAGGCCACGGAGGTCATTGTCAAGGCTGTATCACTGTAGGATACAGTCCGGCGGAGAGCAGACTCGTCTCAGCATGTATCACAGCCAAGACGTGACCTCAGAAAGAAAGCTCTTACTCCACGCAGCTAGGGTATGGCTCCTCATGTAAGTGAGAGCTGCCTGAGGGTGTCTGGAGTGTGGGTGAGTGCCAGGAGGGCTGCTTTGGGGTATGCACCGTGCTGGTGTCGACCTTGGTCTGAGAAGGTACTGTGTGGGGTTATCCCGATCAGTGGATGAGGCCCCTTGAAGGAATGTGTCAAGGAAGAAAGAAAGGGCTCTGGGATGGACGGGGCCTGCCCAGCATGGTATGGCACAGTTGTGAGGGTCTCTGGTGGGGCGAGAGTTACCCCACTGTAGGTAGCTTGGTCTGAGGGTCTCCTTGTTGATAAGATCCTGCCTAATAGTATGTAGTGTGTCGAAAGTGCCTGAACCTTGAACGGATATTTGAGGGTATTATATCCAGACAATTACAACACACAGGGAACCAGTATTCTGAAAGGGCTGCCAATTGGTGACTGTGCAATGGCTTATACGCCATCATTTAATATGTGTACAGATAAAGAAATGGAGACAACCTGACCGTTCTTCTGAACCTGTTCCTGCAATCCTAGCCCTATAATCTGGAAGACATTGGGCCTCCAATTCTCCATGTGCACTGGAAGACACTGGTAGCTACCGGCCAAAGAGCACTGAGAACCTCAAGCTTTAGAACCTGTTGGGGTGCCGACTCTCTCATCCAATCGTGAGTCAGTGGTGGAAGCTCATTCCTCAACCAGGCACAGCTCGTCCCATCAAGGATTCTGGAAGCCTACACCTCTCTATATTCTAATCTCAGATCCCTCCTGGAAGTAGACATATAGGAAAGCCCTGCCTCCGATACTCTTCACCTCACTTACACGTGGGGCACATTCCCTGAATATGCTTTATATCTCAGAAGAACATATGTGAACCTAATTCAATTGTGCCTATGAGATACATGAGCTGTACATCTATCACAAGTTTCCACAGTAAAAGCCACCACTGTCTATTCACAGCTTAATAACATTTATAACATGGCCTACTGTTTAATAAAAGTATAAAATAGATCACAATATCCTTATCTTTTGAGCTTTTCTGATATAGGTAAAGGGGTGTGGCCATGTTAAATCCCTTCTTCCGTGAAAGAAGCCAAACGTTTACAAAATCATCCACTGCCATTGCCACTGCCTCAGCTTAAGACTTCAAAAAATTGGTACTTACGTAAAAGAGTCAAAGGAAGGAAACACACCTATTGTAGTGCATCGGTTAACAGAAGTCAGAGAGCTTGGCTTCAAATCCCGTCTCTATCACTCGGTAGCTATGTGACCCAGGAACATTTATTCACCGCTCTAAGTCTCAGCTTCATCATCTAAAAACTAGTGACAGTATTAATTGTACCTGCCCCGTGGGAATCATTGTGAGGACTGAATGAAGTGGTGGAATAATGTGCTTAAGAGGATTAAGGTATCTGGCACATAGTTTACAATACATGGTAGCTGCCGTTATTATTAATGCCACAAGATAGAGGGTCTAAAAAAAAAGAAATTATTGACCATTAATCTGTATTCTCTGTAAGACAAGACAAACAAAACGTTCAAGCTACACGGCTACATAAAACCTTTTCTGGAGACCCTCTGGCTCACATTCCAGTGTTTTGTTGTCTTAAATAACTCATTCTCCTGTGTTGATGACCTATAGATTGTTCAAGACCTCTGACTCTCGCCTGCTCCTTCAATTCTTGCCTGTTCGCCAATAAGGGATCTCACTTAATGCTAATTTCTCTTCCTCAGCAATTTCTGGAGATGGTGGGAGAATCTGGGAGGAGGGTTGAGAGGGTGTGACTCTGGTTTCTGAACTAGGCAGCACAAGGAGCTAGGCTCAGCCTTGACCAGGGGAGCGGGATAGATGGTACCTCCTGCCCCCAGCACCCTCCTCCCAGGCAAATGGAAGTACTGTTCATAGACACGGGCTTGCTTGTCTTCCAAGCTTCCCAGTGTCTTATTTTACAGTGACCTTGGAGCTGCTGAGAGTAGATTCACCATCTGTGTGTTTTGGGAAGGCCAACCATTGCCTTGAACTGAGAGCTCCACCTCAGGGCCAATTTGAGACTTGGTCTCTAATGAGATGTCTTCCTGTCTAGTACTTATCATGGCTCTAGTGACAGGCTGAGAAGTGCTTAATCATTTCACTTACATGTAAATCTTCACCCTCCATGGGCTTCTTTAGTTCTCTTCCTTCTTCCAGGCAGTTAAAATTGCTTACACATGTACACACATGCACACCCATGAACACACACATCGCCCATAAGGACTACACCCACTGATGTCACACTAAGCAGAGATCAGCACGAAACTGGAAACCCAAGTTATTAGAAGCTCAGACTACGGCAGCAACCTAGTGGCAGGGGGAGGAAAACGGGGGGCTTATGACGATTATCAGCTCAAGAGGAAAAAAAAAATCTCAAAACGTTCAATATGGAATACTAGGTTTAGAGAAAAACAAAAAAAAGGGGAGGAAATGGGCCCAAGACCATCTTTTAAAAGCAATCTCTGTGGGGTTTTGGCTTATTGCCTGGAATGTTACAGCAATTAAATTCTTCCAGTAATAGCTAGGGAAAGGTTTCCACTAGACAAACTGAGTTTATCAATACTAGTCTAAGATTTGGGATTGATATTCAAATCTATTTTCATTCATCCTCGTATTCAATCCATATTTATTGTGTACCCGCTATGTGCCAGACACCCTTCTAGGCCCTGAGGAGACAGAGGTGAACAAGCCACACAGAGTCACGGCGCCAATGGACCATGCTTCTTGCTTTCAATGGGGGTGGAATCCTTTTCCAGAATCCAAATTCAGACCGTCTTGTCTTATTCAGAAGGTGATAGCCCACTCTGACCACCCAAACCCACCCATCTCTTTCTGCTCAAATCCAAGGCCCAAAGCCCAGGACAAAGTTGTAAGTTTCGTTTCCTGCAGCAACTGAGAGCCTTGGGCCACTTGTCATTCCGTCCTCTGAGTCCCTACTTTACAGCGTTCTCCTCTACCCACTCTCCCGACCCCGCCACCAGGTTTGCCTTGTGGGGTTTAGACACTGACATAGGACAAATAAGCCCTTCAAGTGAAACAAAACCGTCACTGTCAAGTCCATATTAGGGACCCTTATTATATACTCTCCACACAAGCCCTGACACTGGCCGGTGCCAATCTGCCAAGGGAAGAACAATCAGTCTCTGATAGGCTCTTGGCTCCTAGCAGGGCTTCAGGATGAAGCCCCGCGTGGAGGATGAGGCCTTGCTTACCGGCAAAGGGAGAGGCTAGGATTAACAGTCTGAGATTGTTGCCAACAGCTCCTCCAGAGCTGAGGGGCTGGGCCTAGAGGTCTGAGGACCTCATGCCCGCTCTGCTAGTAACTCAGATGAGTGAGCTCCTTCATCGTGCCAAGCCACATGCTGGCAGTGAATACAAATTATAACAGTGCTTTGATTGACAACATTAGCCAGACTTACAAAAAGCTCTGCGTGTCTGGATGAGACTGTGGATGCTGCATTGTCTCTGGTGCTTAAGGGATCAGAGCGCGCACTTGTAGTAGGAAAGCAAAATACTGGTGATGACTTTATAGGCGGGGCTTTTTCCCCAACAGGTCTCAGTCATTCCAAGGCACCCTCCATTGCTTATCTCGACATCCGCCCCTGTGAGTAGTAAGGAGCCTATGTTATGAGGCTGATGTCAGGAAGGATGACAAGGACTCCTCACCGCCCACGCTTAGGGCCCCCTGCCTGGGAAAGAATCCACAGGATTGTCCAAGGGAGGGGGCGAACTGTAGGGAAGAGGCTGGGGGAATTGGAGATTATTCTAATCTACACTTTCTAGTTGTATTTCCTGGGAGCTACTAGATGTGATAAACACATCCCTTGGAATGAGGATTTCCTATATCCTTCAGCTGCTTTGTACTCCTGAAGGGTCCCACAGCCATTACTTTAAACTCTCATCTCTATGCTGATGAGATCCTCAACCTCTCTCTCCTCCTCCCTGCAGGATTCTAGGCCCACATTGAAAGGCTCTGCCAGAAACCTCAGGGGATGAGTAAAACTCAGCATGTTCTAAACCAGACCTGTCATCCCTGCTTCCCACCCACCAGCAATTCTTCCCCCAAACTTTCTGCTTTATTTTCATGGCAAGAAACTATAGAATTATCATTTATCTCTTTCTTCCACTCCCATAACTTCCAGATAGCAAGTTCTACCGATCTATTCCTCCACTTCTATTTTTGATGAATGGATAATTATTTATTGTGTAATTGACCTGGGGTCTCAGTTTTGATACTCTGTAATAGAAACAGTGACCTAAGAAGTCTTCCAGCGTTTACAGTATTAAATACACTGAAGTGAAATCTGGGTGGGTTTGGTCTAATACTGATTTTTTTTTTCCATTTTGCTTCCTACTGCCACCAATTTAATTAAAGGCTTTACTGCCTATGGTCTGTATTACTGCAGTAACCACTCTGCTGCCAATTAATTCATTCAACATGAATTCAGTATATATTTATTATATGTCTACTACATGCCAGGTACTGTTCCAGGCATGGAGGATACAGGGAAAGTAGGACAGATAAAGGTTCCTGCTCTCATGGAGCTTACATTCTAGTTCTGTGCACGGGAGGTGGGGAGTAAATAGTTCAAGAACAAGATAAGTTGAAGAAAAGAAAACAGGTTGATGTATTAGAAGGTGATAGCAAGGAAGGAAGGCTACTTTAGGTGGTCAAGAAAGGCCTCTCTGAGAAGGTGACATTTATGCTGAGTCCCCAATGACAAGAAGGTGTCTATCACATGTAAATAATTAGAACAGCATTCCAAGAAGAAAGAATTGGTGCAGAGGCCCTAATGGACTTGTTCACAAAACAGAAAAGACAGTGAGACTGAAATACAGTGAGCAAGAGGGAACAGGGCACAAGCTGGGGCTGAAGAATCATGCAGGTGCCAAATCCTGTAGGGCTCTTGTACACCACAGGAAAAAGTTTGGATTTTGTTCTAAGTGCAATGAGAAACTACTAGACGGTCTCAAGCAGATGAGTGATGATCTGACTTATATTTTTAAAAGCTCACTGTAGAGGCTCTGTGGAGAATTAATGATAGGCCCTATAATAATAATAATAATATCATAATAATAATATAGAGGAGAAAAGGTAGAATTGGGAAGACCAGGTAGGAGATATTACAGTGGTCTAGGCAAGAGATGATGATGGCTTGGACCAAGATGAGAGCGATGGAGGTAGAACAGATGGATTTTTAATATTTTTTGGAGGTAGAGTCAATAGAATTTATTTTTTTTAATACATTTATTTTTTATTTTTGGCTGCACTGGCTCTTCATTGCTGCGCACGGGCTTTCTCTAGTTGCGGCGAGCGGGGGCTACTGTCCGTTGCGGTGCGCAGGCTTCTCATTGCGGTGGCTTCTCTTGTTGCGGAGCACGGGCTCTAGGTATACAGGCTTCAGTAGTTGTGGCACTCAGGCTCAGCAGTTGTGGCTCGCCGGCTCTAGAGCACAGGCTCAGTAGTTGTGGTGCACGGACCCAGTTGCTCCACGGCATGTGGGATCCTCCCCGACCAGGGCTCGAACCCATGTCCCCTGCTTTGGCAGGCGGATTCTCAACCACTGCGCCACCAAGGAAGCCCCAACAGAATTTATTGATGAACAGATGAATAGAATGTGTTGGGTGAGAGAAAGTAGGGTCAAGAATGAGGTTAGGGCTTCCCTGGTGGCACAGTGGTTGAGAGTCTGCCTGCCGATGCAGGGGACACGGGTTCATGCCCCTGTCCGGGAAGATCCCACATGCCGCATTTTTCAGGGAATTCCCTGGTGTTCCAGTGGTTAGGACTCTGGGCTTTCACTGCTGAGGGTGCGGGTTCAATCCCTGGTCGGGGAACTAAGATCCCACAAGCTGCGTGGTGTGGCCAAAAAAAAAAAAAAAGAATGAGGCTTAAGCTTTAGTCTTGGACAAATGGTACCATTTACTTAGGGAAGCCTGAAGTAGGAACAATTTGTTGGTGGGGGTGAGGGATACATGGATCCAGGGCGTTTTGGGAGCCATGATAAGTTTGAGATGCTATTAGACCTCTAAGTAGAGATTTAAGTAGATAGTGGGATATATGAATCTAAAGTTCAATGGAGAGCTGAGAACTGAAGATATAAATGTGAGCATCATCAGTATGTAGACTTTGAAAACTATGAAACTGGATAAAATCATTGTAAGAGAGCACTGACATTGTAAGAGAGGAATAGAAGACTTAGAGCTAAGCTGTGGGGTGTTCCAACATTTTGAGGTTAGGTAGAGAAGAAATAGTCAGCAAAGGAGGCTGAGAAGAAATGGCTAGAGAGATATGAGGAAAACTGGAAAGTATGGAGTTGGAGAAATCAAGAGAAGAGACTGTGGCAGAAAGAGGATGGAAAAATGACCACTGGATGTGACTCCGAGGAGGTCAATGGTGACCCTAACAAGAGTATTGACCATAACATCCTGGGGGTAGAAGCCTGTCTAGAGAAAGCTGAGAAGAGAATGATAAGTGAGGAAGTGGAAACAAGAATATAGATAGCTTTTTCTTTTACTTTCTTGGAAGTTTTGCTATTAGGGCGGTAGAGCAATGGGTACGAAGCTGGAAGGGAGTGTGAAGTTAGAGAAGGTTTTCATTCTTTTTTTTTTTTTTAAAAGCAGTAGGTTAACACTGCATATCTGTGGAGAGAGAAAGACTGAGGATGCAGAAGAGAAAGATACCATTCCAAGAGAGAAGTCCTTGAGGTGACCAGAGGAGATGGCACTTCCTGGACCCTGCTGTCAGAGCGTCTTCCAAAAGGGCAGTTTCGATGATGCAATTCCTCCTTTGCAATTCCTTTGCAATTGCTCCAAAATTGCCCATGGCTCCCTACTGCCTACTAAATAAACCTAACTTTTTAGCCTGGCGGTTAAGCCCAGCCACCACCAAAACTTCCAGCCTTGTTATCCTTCAGCAAGTCCCCATGTGTATCCCATGTGAAAGCCAACATAAGCTACTCACTGGTACCTTCATACTCTGTGTGTGTTCTCACCTCCACGGCTTTGCTGGTGCCCTTTGCCCTCAGTTCTGCCTGTCGAAAGCCTCATGCTTCAGTGCCTTCCCTGATGCTCCAACAAGAAACAATCCCTCCTTCTCCTGGTGCCTATAGCACTCTGCAATTCTTAAGGCCTGTAGAAAAGACTACAACCATTAGCATTTATATAGTTTCAGCTTATAAGGTTATGTGTATGTTCTTAATTAAGACTAATAGTTAACACCGTCTTGTCCTATAACATGTTGAGTTTGAGTATGTGTCTCTCCTTAACGATCAAATATCTCTCTGAGATCAGGGACCACCTCATGCCACAGATGACAAAAAGTAGGCATTTACTAACTGTAGAGTGTGAAATGACATCACAGCTACCTCTATACACAGGTGTATCTCACTTAATGCAGTCCACCTGTTTCTGAAAGTTAAGCACCTTGAATTTCTGTAAGTGAATCCCTTATGGCATTCATCTCAGAGGCTGTCAGCTTAAAGAGGCCTGTCTCTTATCGTGGTGTTCAGATTGAAACATATAGAAATATCACATCACTATGTTGTGTAACAGGCACTGACACAGTGTTGTAGGTCAAATAAACAAACTCGTAGAAAAAGAGATGAGATTTGTGGTTAACCAGAGGCAGGGGCTGGGGGAGGGGAAATTGGACGAAGGCAGAATTGTGCTACCACAATTCTTCTCAAGTATCAATAGAAATATTGTGCTCAAAATGTCAGAAAATATAACTGTTGAAAATAAAAAATAATCCCGGAAACCTGGCAGTATCTGCCAATAACACACTGGAAAGCGTTAGCAGCATGGTTCTGCTTTTAACTCGTGTCAAGCCACCTTAGCACTTCCAAATTGACGTTCAAGGTAATTTCCTATACATTTTGGGCACTTTGCCCATTGCTTCCCCTTGTTGGCCTCTTTCCAGACACCTGTGCCTGATTATACCTGCATCTGATGAGGATCCTTGGGAAGAAGAGCTAACAGCATCTAAGATCTAAAATGGAAGTCAATTTCATTGTGGAGGGGAGGAAAGGAGAAAAGAGCTGAAGAAGTCTGTGGCTGGGGTTTCTGTCCACTAGGCTTCCCTTGCAGAGGCTGTGTCTTTCACTGCAAGCTTTCACGTCATATGTCCTAGCTTGAATTTCCATCTTCTAGACATTTCTGAGTCTCCTATGCCAGCCCGCACCCTCCTCCCAAAAGGCTCATGTTCACAATCTCCATGATCCAGCTTAGGTGGGCAATGCCAAAATGGCAGCTTTTCTTGGAGTTTCTGTTCCACTAACCTGCAAAACACATTCTAAGATCACATTCCTGTAGTCACAGATGACAGCACAGATGGAAAAATTAACACTTATGTGTAAAAGCACTGCAGAACTCTGGTATGTACATTCTCCAAAGCTGCACCTGAGGGACTGCTACTACAGGGTGGGAGATGATGATAGATGGGAGTAGCCAATAAGGTAACCATGTATTTGCTAGTGAGCACTTATCTCCCTATTTCTAAGGCAACATCCAGGGAGTGACCAGGGTACCTGGACAGAAAAGAAAAGAAAGGACCATGAACCTTGATACCACTGCTTTTGAAAAGTTGCCAACTCTCTTTCTAGGGGTTCCTGCACAAAGCAGGGTGGTTAAAGACCAAATGAAGAAAGCAGGTCTTGTCCTTGGGGGATATGCTATTAGCAGCCATTGAGACAAAGAATAAGGAAAATCAGGAGCAACCAAAGCCATCCTCCCAGGATTTGTCAAGAGTAGGGGGTAGCAAAAAAAAAAAAGAAAAGGAAAGAAAAGAAATAGAAAGTATCTATTGTATTACGTTGGATTATGTGTCCATTCTAAAATGTTCTAACAGGAGAATACATTATAATATAATAAATTAATCTTTAAATGTTAAAAAAAGAGTAGAGGGTAACACATTGGGGAATAATACTCCTCCATTGCTTTGTAATGTGATGGTGACACAGTAGTAGAGTGTAAGAGATACATGGTGGATGCCTGGATTCTCCTTCAAACTCAGTCACTATTTTACTGTGTGGCTCCGGGCAAGCAAGTAGAAAGTTCCTCATCCAAAAAACAGACATAATTTAGCCTCCCAGACTACCTATCTACTTCAAAGCATCATGACGTAATTGCATGCAACATACTTTGGTTTCTTATAATGGTTAAAGCCACCAAAAATCTCTGGATAAATATGTTTTTTAAAATTGGCATAAAATCAATAAAAAACCATATTATTTATGAACTATCAGAAAGAGAAATTAAGAAAACAATCCCATTTAAAATTTCATCAAAAAAGAATAAAATACCTAAGAATAAATTTAACCAAGGAGATGAAAGACATGTACACTGAAAATGATAAATCATTGAGGAAAGAAATTGAAGAAGAAACAAATAAATGGAAATAGATTCTATGCTCATGGGTTGGAAGAATTAATATTGTTAAAACATCTATACTACCCAAAGCGATCTACAGATTCAATGCAATTGCTATCACAATTCCAATGGCATTTTCCACAGAAATAGAACAAATATTCCTAAAATTTGTATGGAACCACAAAAGACTCAGATAGCCCAAGCAATCTTGAGAAAGAACAAAGTTGGAAATATCATGATCTCTGATTTCAAAATATATTATAAAGTTATAGTAATGAAAACTGTATGGCATTATTATAAGGACAGACACACAGATCAATGGAACAGAAGAAGGAGCCCAGAAATAAACTCATGCATATACGGTCAATAAATTTCTGACAGAAGAGCCAAATATATACAGTGGGGAAAGGACAGTCTCTTCAATAAATAGTGTTGAGAAAATTGGACAGCCACATGCAAAAGAATGAAACTGGACCACTATCTTACATAATACAAAATTTAGCTCAAAATGGATTAAAGACTTGAATATAACATCTGAAACCATAAAACTCCTAGAAGAATACACAGGCAGTAAGCTCCTTGACATAGGTCTCTTATCATCTTTGATGATTTTTTTTAATCTGACACAAAAAGCAATAATAAACAAATGGGACTACCCCAAACAAAAAATTTCTGCACAGCAAAGAAAACCATCAGCAAAATGAATAGGCAACCTACCAAATGGGAGAAAATATTTGCAAATCATATATCTGATAAGGGGTTAATAATCAAAATATATAAAGAACTCATACAACTCAACAGCAAACAAAACAAAAAAACCCCAAAACAATCCAATTAAAAGTGGGCAGAAGATCTGAATATACATTTTTCCAAAGAAGACATACAGATGGCCAACAGGTATATTAAAAGATGCTCAACATCAGTAATCATTGGGGAAATACAAATCAAAACCATGATGAGATATCACCTCTCACCTGTTAGGATGGCTATTATGAAAAAGGCAATAAATAACAAGTGTTGGCCAGGATATGAAGTAAAAGGAAGTGCACTGTTGGTGGGAATGTAAATTGGTTCAGCCACTATGGAAAACAGTATGTGGGTTCCTCAAAAAATTAAAAATAGAACTACCATATGATCCAGCAATTTCACCTCTGCGTATTTATCTGAAGAAAAAGAAAACAGTAAATCAAAAAAGATATACGCACCCCCACGTTCACTGCAGCATTATTTATACACACACACACACACACACACACACACACACACACACAGGAATATTATTTAGTCATAAAAAGGAACAAAATTTTGCCACTTGCAGCAACATGGATAGACTTGAGGGTATTATGCTGAATGGAATAAGTCAGACAGAGAAAGACAAATACTGGCTGATTTCACTTCTATGTGGAATCTAAAACAAAACAACCCAAGCTTATAGCTACAGAGAACAGATTGGTGGTTGCCAGGGGCAGGGGCTGGGGGTGGGTAAAATGGTGAAGGCGGTCCAAAAGTACAAACTTCCAGTTATAAAATAAGTCATGGAGATGTAATGTACAGCATGGTGACTATAGTTAATAATACTGTATCGCATATTTGCTCTCTTAGCAAAGTTGCAAAGAGTAAAAGTTCTCAGAAGAAAAAGAATCTGTGACTATGTATGATGACGACTTACTGTGGTTATTGTTTTTCAATATATACAAACATCCAACCATTATGTTGAACACCTGAAATTAACATAATGTTACATGTCAATTACACCCCAATGAAAATAATAAGTAAAACTAATGATATTGGTTAAAAGAAAGAAATTATGGTTAATGGGATGAGAGGAAAGGAATGTATAGTAGTGGTCAATAAAATATTATACATGTAGAAAAAAAAGAACTAACAAGGTAGTGACTATTATGGGACAAGACTGACGTGATAATGGGAACCTAGAAAGTTGAGTAAGCATGGAGGTAGCTCCTTTTGCCCTAAGGGCATTTTCCAATGCTAGCGAATTTGAACTTCCATGTTGAAAGGCTTGTGGGTCAAGGGGGACAAAAATCAAAGCCCAGAGACATAGAAGGTGAGAAATACGGTAGGAAACTCTCACCACAGAGAGAGCCAGGGCTCCAAATAATAATACTTACAGGATAAGGATGAATCACACATGAACCTTGCAGGCTTGCAGCCAGTGTTTATATTGTCCATAAAAAACTGAAGTCTTGAAATAAAATTGCCCCAGACTAGCAGTGCCCCAAGATCCTGGTCAAAGCAAACACAAACTCTCTCTCTGAAGAAGGATAACTTTATCCTGGGTCTCAAATTATTGCTACAAATAAGTTTTCAAGTAAAATGACTAGCACACAAAGATAACCAGACACACGAGGAAATAAAGTACCATGTCCAGGAGCCTGTAGAAAAAGCAAACAACAGAAATCGACCCACAAAGACTTCAGATTTTGAACTTGTTAGAAATAGACTATAAAATGATACTATGTTTAAAGAAATGGAGTTAATCTGTTCTAAGGTCCTGATATTATCCATGAGCAGGATACAAAAAAAAAGTATGATCCGAAAACTATGACAAGTTAAATGGGCATGCTCTAATTTTTAGGTAACAATTGAAAGAATATAAACAGTATTTATCTTCCAAACTAGTAGAGCGGAAAGAGAAAAATGATAAAACAATAAAATCATTGCCAAAGAAGGCAAGAAAGGAGAGGAAAAGAAACAAAGACAAGTAGAAAGCACAAAACAAGTTGGTGGATATTCATATTGGATAATGTACACAGAAGTGCTAGGGAAAAGTTCACAGTGTATTATGAATGTAAGAGATTCTTGTGATTTGGATACTTAAATTGTAGTAAGCACAGAACTATCCTCTACTTTCAGCTCTCAATTTTTGAATGGTCCTCGGACTCTACTGCCTGGTGGTCCCACAAGTAGGGTGTGGGGTGGTGGAGTGGCTGTTCACCTGAGCCTCAAAAGAAACCATGACCGATTCCAAAGAAATCAGAACATAGGGACAAAAAGGACATAAAATAGATGCAGCCTTTCTTTTATGGTCCAATTTGCTGAGAGCTGGGGAGTGAGAGCTGAGAGCATGGACCTAGGCACAGTCAGGGGCCCAGGCAGGGCCAGGGCCAGGGCAAAGGCAGGACAAAATAAAAACTACTACAAATATCACAAACTGGTCGTTTGGACACTTGACCATTCATTCAGTGATTTGACGTTCAGTGAATTCACTTTTGGAGAACTGGCTTTTAGTCCACTAGAACCATTTGACATGTATTTGCTACATGTGGATTTCCTGTGCCTCTTGTCCCAGGGCCTTGGGAAGCAGCACAAGGGAATGGGGATGGCTAACAGTGATGGCCCCAGACTCAGAAGAGCCCTGCGCGTGGTTTAAAGCTCTGCTCTCACTGTCTTGAAGTTCTTAGTTTTTAAACCAGAGGCCTGACCTTTCTATTTTTCACTGGGCCCTGCAAATTACGTAGCTGGTCCTGACAGCCAGAGTGGTAAGTGGGCAGCAGCAGATGAGGATAAGGTCAAGGCCACTCATTGAGTTTTGCCAACCTCATGGCTTATGAGTGCCCCAAGCCTAAGACTAAATGAATGCTTCATTGGGCGCCATATACAGCCCAAGATGTGTTGAATGGAAGTGGTGACTGAGGTACCAGAGCATCCATCCAGAACTATTTGAGGGTTATTTTATAATATCACACATCTAGATACCAGGCATTTACTATACACCAGGCACTGGGCTAAGCCCTTTGCATATGTGATCTAACTAATTCCTTATTATGAGCAGGGTACTGTACTAGGTGCTGTGGGAAACACATAAGTTCTTTTCTAAATCCCCTTTCAGGGAGGAGCTAACAGTGTAGTTGGACAGAGACATATAAGCAATAGTAAAACAACTGAAAAGGCAGGATATGTTTAAGGGCCAAATGCATGACACGTCTGAGCAATAATGCAGTACAAGTTCAGAGGAGGGGAGTCCAATGAGTTGCAGTGTCGAGGAAAGTTTCTTGAAGAAACTGAGGTTTGAGATGGGTCTTGAAGGAAAGGTCAGTCCTGGATACATGGATAGGGATTTCAGGAACTCCAAGCAAGGAGAATGGTATGGGAGAGAGAGGGGAAGTAGAAATCCCCCCAGTATGACAGGGAGTGGAGGCAGGATGAGGTTGAACAATCTCGTTGAAGTAGAAGGTACGTAGGGTAGGGTGAGGGAAGCAGCCAGAACTTTTGGAAAGAGGAAGGTGTGGAAGGCCTCGAGTGCCATGGTTTAGACTTGATCTAGAACTTGTAGGGAACAGCAGCAAAGGTTTGGGGCAGCAGAGTGGCATGTAAAGGGATGTTTGGGGAAGCTGAACCTAGAGGCAAAGACAGGGGGTACTGGGTACAGTGAGTGGTTCTGGAGCTTCCGGAGGAGAGTTCAAACATTCTCTAAAGGCATCTGGCCAAACTGCATCCCAAACATTCCCCCAGGACCGTCCCTGAGGGCTACCACCCAAGAGGGCAAAGTGAGAGCAATTCAGCCCTCTCTTCTCCTCATCTCTGCCCAGAAAGGGCCTGTCTGGACCCCAGCTCTTGCCTCAGTGCCTACGCAAACACTAATAAGTGCCAAGGCATCGCCATGGAAACCACTGCTTTGGCTTTCTCATGGAATGCTCTGCAGCCACGAGGCTTCCTGCTCTGGGAAGCTTTTCACAAATATTTGAAGAAAGTGGCAAATGCGTCAGCCAGGAGTGCACACGTACAACTGGCTAGTGGGGTGGGGGGTGGAAGGAAGGGGCTTCCTCGTGGTACAGGGTCCATGGGGAACCGACTCAGCCGTGGGGTCACTAGAAAACAATGGCCTTTGAAAGCCACAGTGCTTTTAGTTAACAGGGCGGGCTCCTAACAACGTTTTACCTCTTTCCACTAGCACTGGGTCATACCCTAGGGCCTGAGAGTCTCAATCGCACACCCCCCTCCAGGAGTCCATTAGTGACACTCCGGACTTCCCTATGGTACAGCTCAGCATGACGTAGTAGAGGCTGGTAGAATTACATGGAACACAACAGGGCTGAGAACTGCAGAGGGTAAACATCCATAATGATAATAACCAGGAATAAATCTTAGTTAATTCTGTGCAGGGCACCACACTGAGCACTTTCTGGGGGTTTCCTCATTTAATTCTCACAGTATCCTGTGAGCTTGGTCCTGTGAGCCTGAAGTGGCTACATGACTTACCCAGAGACTCACAGGTCACAGAGCTGGGGGTGTGAACCATGATTTGTCATACATTGGTAACCATTCCCCCTTCCTTTTTTCTCTTTCTAATGACAGTTTTATTGTGAAATATAGTATGCATTAAAAAGTGTGTGAAAATGTATATGTATTTTCTTAAATAGTTATATTTATCTGCTTTCAGTAATTGTTCCATAACGGTGATGATGATAATTAACATTTACTAGGCACTTAGTTTTTGCCAAGGAGAGTGCTAAGTGCTTCACCTACATTCCATCTTATGTAATTCTCACAACGACCCAATGAACCAGGGACTTTTATTATCACCTCTACTTTAGAGAAGAGGAAATTGAGACTTGGAGAGGTTAAGTAACTCATCCAATGGAATTTAGCAAAGCAGGGACAAGAACCCAGTTCTCTCTGATTCCAAGGCCTTACTGCCATTTGCGGTCGCTAAGCGGCATTCTCTCTGGATCTAGGTTGAGTCTTTTAGTGCCGGCAAACCTCCCCCCTCCACTCTGACGGCATCTTGGAGACAGCGTTTTGCTATATCTACATTTCCTGGGATGGTTAAGAACTCCGAGGGGCCCAGCCCTTCTCTAACAGGCAGAATGTCCCCCTTGGATTCTCAAGGTTGATAGGTGTGCCTCAGCCATGACCCTAGGAAGTGTGTGCCTCACAGGACCCCTTCCTAGGCACAGGGTACCCCACAGGCATAGTAGCTACTTTAGGGAAATTCATTCACCTATGTGCTCATACCTAGCTTGCCTTCCCGGTTTGAATTTCAGCCCAGTTTAGGGCTGATGATACCGACACTCCATCTCCAATCGTTCAGGAAGCTGCATCTGTGCGGGCTACAGTCTAGCCTGATTCTCCAAGTGAGAAATCATCTCTGCCCCAGTTCTCCCACTACCGTTTGTCTGCATGGCCTATTAAAGCATCAGCCCGGTCCGCTGAGCTTAGAGTAACTCTATCACTGAACAACCTCACCT
>NW_020172270.1:0-7102 GCF_003031525.2 Neophocaena asiaeorientalis asiaeorientalis | reverse complement strand
AGAATGCTACCTTCTGCTTAAATAAGAGGCTAAAGTCAAATGGCAGATGCAGGTACGTCTAGGTCAGATATACAACTGACAAGCTGATGGCATCAGTTTTATGACATGATAATTCCTCTCATTTAAGAGCAACAGGAGCCTTACAAATGGGAAGATTGTAAATCAGCAAGCAACACCCAGCACATTAATGAAAGTTGCACCCAAAGCCTCTTGTCAATCAAAGTTGTCCGGGATCTGACAAGGAGACAGCAAGGAAAACTGGATTTCTGAGTAATAGCTGTTTTGTCAGCATGAGAAGGGTGACTAGTTGAACTTGCCCTTTATGCCACTGAATTTCATGGATCGATCTTCAAATGTCATCCGAGGAAACACAAGCTTAAGTGACAGTGAGAGTGGCACAGAAGAAAGAAAACTCTACTAAGTTCTGAGTTAACCTGGGTTTATCCTAGGTATTACTTGCTACTGAATAGCTGGGTGACCTTGAAGGGCAAGTCATAGAACTTCTGATCAGGAAGTGATGGTAAAGTTTATCTTGTCTAATCCTCTCCTGATGTTTGAATATTTTTCATGCTACCAGCCTCTACTGGCATCCTGGGAGTGACAGGGAACTCGCTACCCATAAAAGCACTTCCTCCAATTCTTTTATTTTTTTATAAATTGATTTATTGATTTATTTCTATTTTTGGCTGCACTGGGTCTTCATTGCTGCATGCGGGCTTCTCTCTAGTTGTGGCAAGCGGGGCTTACTCTTCGTTGTGGTGCACGGGCTTCTCACTGTGGCGGTTTCTCTTGTTGCAGAGCACGGGCTCTAGGCATGCGGGCCTCAGCAGCTGTGCCTCGATGGCTCTAGAGTGCAGGCTCAGTAGTTGTAGCTCACGGGCTTAGTTGCTCTGTGGCATTTGGGATCTTCCCGGACCAGGGCTCGAACCCATGTCCCCTGCATTGGCAGGCGAGTTCTCAACCACCGCGCCACCAGGGAAGCCCACTTCCTCCAATTCTTAGTGAGCTCTCAATTTTATCTATTTTGTTATTTAACAAGCACTTACACTGTGCTTCACGTTTGTCAGATACTGAACTAAGCAAATCACAAATTTTAAACTATTTAATCTTGAAAACGTCTTTATGATATAGGTACTATTATTATCCTGATGTTACCGGTAAGAAAGCTGAGTATCAGAGAGGCTAAAATACTCAAAGTCACACAGCTCGTAAGTGTCAGAGTCAGGATTCTAACCCAGGCAATGTGGCTTCTCACTGTGTATGTTTACCCACTGCACTGTGAAAAGCTCTGTTATTGGGCTGAAACCTGTCTACCTTTGTAACTTTGTAACCCCATTGGTCCTAGTACTTACTCTTCCTGGAGTCCCCAAGACTACATTAGATTTAACCTCAGAAAGGCCTTTTCTATGCGTGAGTGCAAGGCAGGTTAGGATGCTGGAGCCATTGCTATAAGAATGATGGGGTTAGTGCTCTGGCTCAGGTGGGCAGAGGATGCCAGGGCGCTTTACTGTCTGTGTACCAGGCCCACAGATGCGAAGAAAGTCACAGAATGACTTGATGATAAAGTCTGAACTTGAATCTATGTGTTTGAACTTCATGTTAATGTCCTTTATGATACAGTCCCTGAGGCTACCTCCATCCTTGCCCACTGCCCCAAACACGTACATTATTATTGTTGATAATAATTGTAGCTATCATTCAGTGAATGCTTACCTAATCTGTGCCTGATGCTCTACATACATTATCTCACTTAACCCTGAGAGATAACTCTACCCTGTGAGATATGTACTACTATCATCTTCATTTTACAGAAATGGAAATCAAACCATCGGGAGGTCAAGTAATTTGCCAACAGTCAAACAGCTAGTAAGTTGCAGAAGTTGGATTTGAAATCAGATCTTTCTGTCACCAGAGTCTGGGCTTTTAATCAGTATGTTGCAGACCTCTCCACAATATTCACAAGAAACTGGGGCACCTTGTGAACCCCTTGTTGAAATGGAGATTATTAGTGTTAAAAACCTATGAACACCTATAGATATCCTGTTCCTGATATAATCAGATTTTTAAAATATTGGAAAAGAAGAGTTTGAGAGAAAAAGAGAAAGAAGGGAGTCTGCCTCGTAACTGAGATAAGATATGAGGCTATAACTGATAAAACATGATTCTTGGGGAGCGGGGAGATTCATGCTTGCTTTAATTTTACAACAAAGTTTTTCTCAGCACCTACTATGTACCGGGCACTGTGTACAAGGAAGACGGTAGACCTATGCTGTCTACTACTTGACAGGCTCAATTTTGTTTCTTGGCAGGGTTATGCCGAGTCTCTATGACTAAGGGGAAGACAATATTCACTCTGCTTCCTCTAAGAACTGAAATACTTGGTTATCCTTGAGTGGTATAAACCACAGTACCAAGGAAAGACTAGTTTTGAACAAACAAGGGATGTGGCAAGATTTAAAAAGTCATCCACACCAATCCAACCCCCAAATGGAAATCCTCTCAATTTTAAAACAGTGGCAGGGAATCAGCAAGCCTAAAAAAACAATCAGCACAAACATGACAGAAGGTTGAGAGCCTTCGTATATAAAGAGCTTGCAATTTGTCAAGAAAAATACTGAGACTCTAATGATTAAGTGGGCAAAAGATACAACTATTTTCTAAAGGAGGAACTATAAATGGCTAATAAATATGTGAAAAACATTCAACCTCACCTAGTCATAAAATATATAAAAATGAAGCAACAGTCGGAAGCAAATTTTGCCTATCAAATAAACAACAAAAAATAGGTTTTTTTAAAAAAATTGAGAGGACTCAAAGTTGGCAAAAAGTGTCCTATGGGCTCTCTTAAGCACGGCTAGTTTAAACTGGGCAAGCTGTCTGTAAAGAAATTTGGTAATAAGTATAAAAAGCCTACAACACATTTAGACCCATGGCATATAATGACTTGCTTGAGGTCTCTGTGAGGGGCAGCTACAGTCCACAGACACTCAGCACACGGCCTTGGTTAGTCAAGCTCAGCCTTGTGTAACTCTTGGTGTCTCAACCAGACTGTGGTCTGTGTCCAGTGCCACCTCCTTCAGCAAGCCCCCTGCACTGAGTACGTGTTCAAGGACTCACCGCCTAGAGATGGATGAACTGATGGAAATGGTGATACATGGGGAGCCCAAGTTCCACATTTCACATCGTACAGATAATAAGCTTGGGCTTTGGCATCGGCTCTTCCACTGACTGGCCATTTGGCTTTGGGGACTTTACTTATCTCTCTGTTTCAGTCTCCTGACCCATTAACTGGGGCTAGCTTTATTCACCTCTCAAGATGACTACAGAGTGAGGCTCCACCAGTCCCAAGCTGTCTGATCTTGAGAGAGCTACTACACCCCTCTCAGGACTTTAATTTTCTCATCTATTTAGTACTTCCCTCATAGGGTTGAAGTGCAGATGGAATGAGATACTTCATGGAAAGAACCCAGCACTGTGCTCAAACAGAGTAAGAATAATAAAAAATGAGGGGGCTGCAGCGTCATATCTTCTACTTGCACAGCATTTAAAATTCTATTTTTAAAGCATTTTCTTTCTATTTTCTTTTTCCTCTCTCTCTCTAGGAAAGCCTGAAAACATCTAGCTAATAATGTCTCAGGGCCGTGACCACCGCCTCTGCCTGCTGGCATGCCACCCGACTTCTCCCCCACCCCCCTGCTCTCATACCAGGCACAATCAGTCCCCAGCATGGCATCGGCTACCCACAGTAAAGAACAACAGGTGCTTTGGGAAAATTCAGCCACGTGCTTACAAGTCCCTCTGGGCAACACAGTGACTATTTAATGGGGACTAAGCTGAGCCTTAGAGATTTGGGTGAGTCCCTGCAGACTGAAGCAGTTGAAACAAGAGGCAGAATCCTTGACCCTTGTTAACCACAACTACATCCATTAGCACAGCACTGTTTGTGTGCAGGAGGCTTTCCTGACATTTCCATTGAGCCGCCCAACAAGGCTATGAGGGCAGCAGGGCAGATATTACCATTGCCATTGAAAAGATGAGGAAGTGTGGCTCAGAGAAGGACAGCCTTGCCTACAGTTATACGGTTAGCTAGCAGAAGAGGTGACATTAGAACTTAGGTTGAAAATATCCTATGATATCCCTTATATGTGGAATCTAAAAATAGGGTACAAATGAACTTACCTACAAAACAGAAAACAAACTTGTTACCAGGGGATAAGGTAGGGGGGAGGGATAAACTGGGAGACTGGGACTGATATATACACACTACTATATGTAAAATAGATAGCTAATAAGGACCTACTGTATAGCACAGGGAACTCTACTCAATACTGTGTAATGGCCTATATGGGAAAAGAATCTAGAAAAGACTGGATATATGTATATGGATAACCGATTCACTTTGCTGTACACCTGAAACTAACACAACATTGTAAATCAACTCTACTCCAATAAAATTTTTTTCAAAAAAGAATGTGAAAAAAAAAAAACAAAACAAAGAACCTAGGTCTAGTCTAGAGTTCTTTCCACTACATCGCAAGGCCTGGCAGGCACAGCTATCAAGGTCAGTTTCAAGGGAGTGCGGCACCTCAGACAGGATACAGAGGTTGTCTTGGGAAAAAGAGTAGATGACTGGCAAGCCCACTCTTTGGCCCCAAAGTAATCTACTTGCCCTGACCTGGGAAATTACCAAAGGACTGAAACAGCAGCATCCATGGAGCACTACAAAGGTTGTCTAAAAGATCAAAGAAGCTTATGTAAAAATTGGATTTTACACATTGTTGGAAAGGGAGGAGTGGACAAGCAATGACAATACGATGATTGAAGCATTCGGGCAGTCTCTTATTTATGGAAGATGACCTCCATTTGCTCTCAGGATCATTTTTTTTAAAATCTCGGGCATTTATCTCTCTCTCTCTCTCTCTCTCTCTCTCTCTCTCTGTCTCTCTCTCATCAGATGAGAGAGAGAGAGAGAGAGAGAGAGAGATATGGACATATAGATAGAGATACATAGATAGACATACAGATGTCTTCTCTCTTTTGGGCCACATTTTAGCCCTCTGAGTAGGTTACTGTGACCATCTCCCAGGAAATAAGCTATCCTTCAATTTTACTCTCTAGCTGCCATCCTCATGGAGAGAATAAAGTACAGGAAGAATTAAGTACAGAAGGGAAATTTAGAGTAGAATTGTGTGTATGCATTTGTATGTCTGTGTGTGTGTGTGTGTGTGTGTGTGTGTGTGTGTGTGTGAAGAGGCAGGAGAAATGAGAGCTGGAAATTAAGAGAAAAAGTTCCCAGCTCTGTTAGGGTGCTGACACTGAAATGATGTAAGGCACGAGATTGTGGAATTCTTTTTTAAGAGTATAAGAGATTATGCCCCCTCACATGATTGCAAAATAATAGCAATAATAAGAACAAAATTAATGTCATTTTTATTGAGATCTCATTGTGTGCCAATTACCCTGCTAAATGTTTTATAAACATCATTTTACTTATTCCTCACAACTCGGTGAGGTAGGTATCATCATCCCATTTTACAGACAGGCAAACGATACTTAGGGTGATTAAGTAACTAGACCAAGGTCACACTGTTAATGTCACAGCTCAGACTAAGCCCAAGTATCCATCTCCAGAGTCTATGACTTAAACATTACACTCTAGTCTCCTGCAGGGAGATGGACCTCCCCCCGCCCCAAAATAAGACATAATACTTAGGAAAAGTTCCTCAGAGTACTATTATACTTTTCATTTTGTTTCATCCTCATAGCAGGCATTATTAGTCCCCATCTTATAGTAAAGTTAGGAAAGAGAAAGTAAGGAAAACTGCTCAAGGTTCCATGGCTAGCTAATGGCAGAGCCAGAATTAGAAGACAAGAGTCCTGACTCCCAGTCCAGTGCTCCAGTGCTTTCCATTATGCTATATCTGCTTCAGAGCTCCTGACATGGACCCCAATGCTCCCTCTGGTATCGACAGCCATGGAGCACAGGCTAGACCTAGTGACTCGATCCTAAGGGACAAAATATAGCAAAAGTGATGGGAAGTCACTTCACTGATTAGGTTCCAAAAGACTGTTAATCCATCTTGCTGACACTCTCTCTCCATTGCCTTTGCGGCTTAGACACATTGATGAGGTAAACTGCCCCACAGGGAGAGGCCATGTGGCAAGGAACGGAGGGTGGTCTCTGGACAGCAGCAAGATCCAGTCCAATAACCACAAGGAGCTGAATCCTCCCAACAACCACATGAGTGAGCTTAAAAGTGGATGCTTCCTCAGTTGAGCCTCGAGATGACTATAGTCCTGGCCAGCAGCTTAACTGCAGCCTTGTGAGAAAACCTGCTTAGCTGTGCCTGAACTCCTGACCCACAGAGACTCAGAGATAAGAAATTTGTGTTGTGTGAAGTCGCTAAGTTTTGGAGTGATTTGTTATGTAGCAATAGATAGTTAACGCAATATGATTCCAGCCAGCAGCTTCATTGATCTTCTGCTCATTCATAGCAAAACAAATCCATGGCACGGCGCTGGAGAGGGGTGAGAAAAGAGATCTAGGTGAGACTTTTAACTCCAGGGGAAAGCTGTGAATCCAAGGGTCACCTCTTGGCCTACATGGATGTTTCCTTTGCCCTGAGGTTCTGATAGCCATGTCCTAAGGTGGTGCAAGTAGATCTAGGGTCTCTCATCCTCTGCTGGTCAGAGTCCAGCATTTTTCACAGCTCGGCTTCCAAGTGGTTGACAACATCAGGTCAGCTTCTCCTCACTGTCAGCTTGAGAAGCACCTTAAGTGCCCCCCATAGGAGTTCCCGGAGGGCCCAAGCCATCACCCTAGGCTGTCTCCATTCTAGCATTTGGAGCTGCTCCCCAGCCACCGTCCCAACCACAGAGCTATTTTGGAATTTCTGAGTGTGGGCTGGAGTAAGTGAGGGGTTCTGACAGACTCCCTAAGAGCAATTAGCCAAATGGGAATCACTTAACACTCAATCTTCAAATGGCTAATTTGGTGTCGGGGAATCTTCTCTAAAAGGCGTGGGTAGGGCTTCCCTGGTGGCGCAGTGGTTCAGAGTCCTCCTGCCGATGAAGGGGACATGGGTTCGTGCCCCAGTCTGGG
>NW_020172269.1:1647757-1688327 GCF_003031525.2 Neophocaena asiaeorientalis asiaeorientalis | reverse complement strand
AGTCACCCACCCAGCGGTTATGGGATTTGACTTTATTGTGACTGCGTCCCTCCTACCGTCTCATTGCGGCTTCTCCTTTGTCTTTGGATGTGGGGTATCTTTTTTGGTGAGTTCCAGTGTCTTCCTGTCAATGATTGTTCAGCAGTTAGTTGTGATTCTGGTGCTCTCGCAAGAGGGAGTGAGAGCACGTCCTTCTACTCCGCCATCTTGAACCAATCTCCTTCAAGGGTTTTTTTAAATAGGGTGTCTTACTCGAAATCCTAAACCTTGTTAAAGGCATATGATTCAGCCACTCTCGTGGCTGATCTTCTTTCCAGCACAGAGCCTTCTTCCTTTTGGGTCCTACAGTTACTGGACCAGAACTTCTTCTTCATACACCAGTCCTGGTTTCCGCGATTTAAGTAGACATCTAGAACACGAACTAGGGTTTCTTGATGGAGCCCCTACTAACATTTGGGGCCAGATAATCCTTTACCACAGGTGCTGTCCTTTGCTGTCAGATGTGTAGCAGGATCCCTGGTCTCTATCCTCTAGATCCCAGTAGCAACCACCAAATTTCAATGACCAAAAAATGTCTCTGGTCACTGGCGAGTATCTGCTGGGGACAAAACTGCCCCCAGTTGAGAACCATAAAGCTAAACCACATAGGGCTTCTGAGGTTATCTGGCTTTTATCACCAAGCTTAGGGTGTAAATAAAATAGTCTAACTCATTTATCTAAAATGGGAACTATTATCTTCTGAATAAAAGCAGGATTATTCATCTGTAGATAAATTAAAGTTCATGTGCTTTTATAAAATCAATTTGAATATGGAGCAAACTTCCCAGAGAGGTGTGTTTTTCTGGGCCTATGAAATCTCTCTTTCTGTCGATGCCATTCTATCCCCCTGGCCCCCCTCCCTCCACCAGCCGTCCTTTCTCCTATCCCCATCCCTCCTCCACTCCATCTGTTTTCAGGGGGGTTAGGGATTTCTGAGCAGAATACCTGGACCTCCACTGAGAATCAGGACAATCCACTCTTCAGTCTCACTGGCTCACATTCCATGGGGCTACTGACAGGGGTTAAAAAACCCCAGCTCTGATGGACAAACTGTCTGCCCTCAGTCTCCTTCAAGGCTTGGTTTTCAGAAAGTATTCAAGGGAAATTCTGAGAAGGTTTTCATCAGGGACCTAGCCAGTCTCTCTCAAATGCCTTCTAACATCAAGAGGAGAGCCAGGGCTTCCCTGGTGGCGCAGTGGTTGAGAATCTGCCTGCTAATGCAAGGGACACAGGTTCGTGTCCCAGTCCGGGAAGATCCCACATGCGGCGGAGCAACTAGGCCTTTGAGCCACAACTACTGAGCCTGCACGTCTGGAGCCTGTGCTCCACAACAAGAGAGACCGTGACAGTGAGAGGCCCACGCACCACGATGAAGAGTGGCCCCTGATTGCCACAACTAGAGAAAGTCCTCGCACAGAAACGAAGACTCAACACAGCAAAAATTAATTAATTAATTAATAAACTCCTACCCCCAACATCTTCAAAAAAAAAGAAAACCACAGTTTTACTCCTTTAAAACAAAAAATAAAAAGAGGAGAGTCAGGGCAACACTTCTAGGTGGGTAGGTGGTCCTCCCTGCCAGAGAACCACTTACAGGGGCAGCCCTGGCAGTACCATATCCAACACTGGGATTGGCCAAAGAGCTCAGGGACCACCCACTGGGCTGGGGTCACTCGTCCAGACCCGCAGCCCCAGTTTCAACCCCTGTAGTTTCAGATCAAAGGGACCAACGCCAGCAAGACAAAGGCCATTTCAGAAGCACCTGTTAAGTAGGGCCCCTTCATCTTCTGACCGTCCACTTCGGCAGTTTTGTACAAGATAGATCACATGGAGGTTGTCTTTTTCTAACTGAATGCACATTATGGCAGATTTGATTATATAGCCTTATAAAATGCCAACATGGAAAGATGCCTAATGATTATGTCACTTTATAAATCATATAAGAGACATGAAGAGTGAAGCCGCCCCTGGGGTACACAGGGCTTGGTTTTGGGTTCTTTCTAAGATTAATTTGCTCAGAAAATAGTAAGTCATCCTTAATAAATGCCAGTGGACTGATGGATTTTAAAACCAGAATCTTGACACAGCTGTAAATTATGTTCCACACAGGAGATTATCCATGTGCTTTATTTATTCTCCCCGTCACACCCTAACTGCATGTTCACTAACACACTGAAACAGAAATAAGATTTTGTTGTTGAGAATGCAACATTCTATTACCAACGAACATATCGGTCAACATAGAAACACAGAAGCCAAGGTCCAGTGTTGAGAAGACCACATCAGCTTTACTAGAAACATGACCAGAAAACCAAAAGCACTCCCCAAACTGGAAAGTAATGAAACCAGGTTAATCTATCTCTACCATGAAAAAAAGATTATGTATCTCACAATCTAGAGATGCTTCCATCACTGATAACCTAGCAATTAATGATATAGTGCTAATATACAATTCTAGGGTTAACTCTAGTATAGAATTAATATTGTAATTCCACAGAATTTCTATCCAAGTCTTACTGTATCATGTGAAAAACTAAAACTCAAGTAATAGTGCTGGCTCCCAAGACTCCAGTACTTACTAAAGGTTATTCCAAGTCAACGCTGTTTTTGTGACACTTAAGGACAGACCCAAACATGCACTCACCAGGACAGCTGGGACACGTGGAGTGCTGGTGACAGTTAGCAGATGTGCGCGTACAGCTGAGAACATGTTTGGACAACAGAGTTGCAACCAATCCAGGACCAGGCCTTCCGCATCTCATCCTGCACCTCAGCATCGCTCACAACACCAGAATGTATGGCAGCCCCGCCTCCGCCCCGCGGACTTAGAATAGTACACCCGCTGAACGGGTGAGCTCCAAACCTTGGTGGCTACCCTGTCTCTTCCTCAGCCACGGGCTTCGGTGGACCTCTGCACCAGTCCCGCCGTGGTGGGGAGGACCCCACTCCATGTGTTCAGAGCAGGCCCAGCTGGCCAGCCCAGGAGGGATGGCTCAGTGAGGGCCCCATGCGAGTCTGAGTTTTGTACTTTTTTGTGTTTTATTAACTCCGATGCTTAACTGTTTTCCATCATGTTGCCTTTGCTTTTTTCCAAGTCCCATACACGAAAATTAGAAATTTCTCAGTCATGTGCATCACTCCCCATGAAGAGTTAGTAAAGGAATGTCTCATTTCTTCAAACAGAAACTTTACACTTTGCTTTATGGCAGAAAATGCCCGGGTTGACTAACATGACCTTGGTCAAGGGAACTGAGGTCCGTTTGCGTGATCTGAGGATGAGCCCTCCCCCGACGCCCCCAGCACGCAGGGAACCATGAATCTGGGGGATGGCAGGTCCCTGCCTTGGTCTCCATGCTGTGGACTCCGAAGCAACCCAAGGCTCTGAGAGACCAGGCTGTGTACTTACCAGAGAAGGGTGTGGTCCGCAGGGGTATTTTGATGGGCGCCAGGGTCAGGAAGTGGCAAGGCTGCACGCTGGAGGGGGACGGGCCCCCAAGTCCCTCGGGGTCCACGGAGACCATGGTGGCGGTGGCAGTGGTGATGGCAAAGGTGGGGCCGCTGCCGACAGGCGTAAGAATGCTGTGATGACCACCTGCAGAGGGAGGACAGGGAGGTCAGCACCGGATGCCCGGTGTCCCCGGAGACGATGCCATTTCATCATGCAACATACGAGCAGCCAGAAAACAAGGCCGTGGCAACCCCCTTTCTCGGAAGCCTGTGCCCTGGGCCACTGTCCCTGAAATAAGTGTGATGAGCTCCTTACCCACCCGAATGTCACCTGTGCACAGAGCCATGTGTCCTCACAAGGCTCACAGTCACCAGGGGACCCTCCTGCCTTAAAGAGAAGCACGTTGCCGCAGCTCACAATACGATGCTCAGTAAACAAAGCCGATGATACAGTCATTTCCATTTCTACACTATACAGTCATTCGGTCAACAAACTTCATTTGGTCAGTTAGATGCCAAGCATGTTCTAGCTCTTAGGGACAGAGTCACACATCTCTCACTTTAAATCGAAAGGGCACGCTCACTCCCAGATCCTTGAATTTCTTTTTATTTCTGCTTTTCTGTATTTTCCAAATGTCCTATGACGGGCATTTACAGATTTTTAAAATGTAATTTAATTTTTATATAGAGCAGGTTTAGGGTTACAGAAAAACGGAGCAGAAAGTACAGAGAATTCCCACATATTCCCCCACACCCGGTTTCCCCTCTTATCGCCCTTTTGGGTTGGGTGCTACATTTGTTACCATTAATGGATAAACCAGCACTGATACATTATTATCACCCAAAGTCCATAGCTTACATTAGGGGTCACTGTTCATGTTGTACATTCTATGAGTTTTGCCAAATGCAAAACTAAAAATCCCATGTGCTCTGCCTGTTCATCTCCACAAGCTAGAAATGACCGAGCTCAGTGAGGAAGGTATGTCGAAAGCTGAGACAGGCTGAAAGTGGGGCCTCTTGGACCATTAGCCAAGTCGTGAATGCAAAGGGAAAGTTCTTGAAGGAAATTAAAAGTGCTACTCCAGTGAATACACAAATGATAAGAAAGAGAAACAGCCTTATTGCTGATGTGGAGAAAATTTGAGTGGTCTGAATAGAAGATCAAACCAGCCACCTCATTCCCTTAAGCCAAAGCCTAATCCAGAGCCAGTCCCCAGCTCTCTTCAATTCTATGAAGGCTGAGAGACGTTAGGAAGCTGCAGAAGAAAAGTCTGAAGTTAGCAGAGGTCGGTTCATGCGGCTTAAGGAAAGAAGCCATCTCATAACACAAAAGTGCAAGGTGAAGTTGCAAGTGCTGAAGTAGAGGCTGCAGCAAGTTACCCACAAGATCTAGCTCAGATCATTAGTGATTTTCAGTGCGGATTAAACAACCTCCTATTGGAAGAAGATGGCACCTGGGACTCTCATAGCTGGAGAGGAGAAGTCAATGCCTGGCTTCAAAGCTTCAAAGGACAGGCTGACTCTCTTGTTCGAGGCTAATGCAGCTGGTGACTTTAAGTTGAAGCCAATGTTCATTTACCATTCTGAAAATCCCAGGGCCCTTAAGAATTATGCTAAATCTACTCTGTCTGTGTGCTATAAATGGAACAACAAAGCCTGGATGACAGCACATCGGTTTACGACATGGTTTACTGAACATTTTAAGCCCACTGTTGAGATCTACTTCTCAGAAAAAAAGATTCCTTTCAGAATATGATCGCTCCTTGACAATGCACCTGGTCACCCAGGAGCTCTAATGGAGATGGAGAGGAGATTAATGTTGTTTTCGTGGTAACACAACATCCATTCTACAGCCCACGGATCAAGGAGCTATTTTGACTTTCAAGCCTTATTATTTAAGAAACACATCTCACAAGGCTACAGCTGCCATAGACGGTGATTCCTCCGGTGGATCTAAGCAAAGAAAATGGAAAGCCTTCTGGAAAGGATTCATCCTTCAAAATGCCATGAAGAGTACTTGTGATTGGTGAGAAGGGATCAAAACATCAACCGTAGCAGGAGTTTGGAAGAAGACGGTTCCAACCCTCATGGGTGACTTTGAGGGGTTCAGACTTCAGTGGAAGAAGTTACTGTACATGTGGTGGAAACAGCGAGAGAACTAGAGTTCGAAGTGGAGCCAAAGATGTGAGTGAATTGCTGCAATTTCACAACAAAATTTTAATGGATGAGGAAGGAGTTGCTTAGGGATGAGCAAAGAAAGTGGTTCCTTGAGACAGAATCTGCTCCTGGCGAAGATGCTCTAAAGATTATTGAAATGAAGACAAAGGATAAAGAAGATTACATACACTTAGTTGAGAAGGCAGTGAAAGGGTTTGAGAGGATTGACTCCAATTTCAAAAGAAGTTCTACTGTGGGTAAAACGCTACCAAATGGCATTGCATGCTACTGAGAAATCATCCTTGAAAGGAAGTCAACTGATGCGGTAGATCCTTATTTTAAGAAATCGCTGCAGCCTCCCCAGCCTTCAGCGACCACCACCCTGACCAGTCAACAGCCGTCAACATCGAGGCAACGCCCTCCAGCACAAAGATTACGACCCGCTGAAGTCTCAGATTGTGTGGGCATTTTTAGTAATAAGGTATTTTTAATTAAGGTATGCACATTGTTTTACACATTATGCTATTGTACAGTAAATAGACTGTATTAAGTGCAAACACAACGTTTATATGCACTTGGAAACCAAAAAAATTGCTTTATTGCCATATTCCTTTTACTGCAGTGGTCTGGAACCAACCCAGCAACATCTCAGCGGTGTGCCTGTATGTACTCAAAGTTCCTTTGTGTCTTTTCATGGCAAGATAGCTCATTTCTTTTTATTACCGAGTGATATTTCATTGTCTGGATGTACCACAGTTTACCCATTCTCCTACAGAAGGACATATTGGTTGCTTCCAAGTATTTATGATTATGAATAAAACTGCTATAAACATTTGTGTGCATGTCTTTGTTTGTACATGAGTTCTCAACTCATTTGGGTAAATACCAAGGAGTGTGACCGCTGGGTCATATGGTAAGACTAACTCCTGCTTTGTAAGAAACTTCCAGACCGTCTCTCAAAGTGTCTGCACCGTTTTGCATCCCCACCAGCCATGAAGGAGTTCCTGTCAGTCCACATCCTCAACAGCACTTGGTGTCAATGTCCTGGATTTTAGACATTCCAGCAGGTGTGTCGTGGTGTCTCACTGTTGTCACGTACAGATTTAAAGTCAGCAAAAATACCACACTATTCAACGTATATTGTCTTAATTAACAATAAAAACACATTCTAGAAAAGGTATAAAATGGAGTAAATAAGCATCTAAAAATGTCCCTATGGTCCCCCAGCTGAACACTGTTGATCTTCTGTCATGCAGCTAACCAGGAGTCTCCAGAGGCATGGTCTGGCTGTACCGGTGATGCACACTGCACTGCACACTGCACACACTGCCCTCCCACTTCTCCTGTCATTAAATGGCCTTCCCAAGTCCAGTTATTAATCAGAGACTAGTATTCCAGGCAGTGGAAGCGCCACACAAATCTGCCACGCTCCCTTAACCAGCCCCCATCATAATAGGTGTTGCCTATTATAAACAAACAACTGTGTGTAAAAGGTTAATTTCTGCATTTATTGCCCATTCCAGGATGCTTGTTCAGGGCCAAACAGGGTGAGCATCTGGAGTGTGCATGTGTCAGTTTAATGAGGCAATTCTGTGAAAGTCCACACACTATGAAGCTGTACACAAATATTTCTTTGTAAATTCAGCTTCCCTCCTTCAAGACTCCTTTATTGACATTATGTTACCACAGGTGTTTCCACTGCAATTTAACCACTTGTTGGCCCTGTTCAGAGACAGCTCCACTGGTGTGACACAGGGCTTCAAAGAACTGCGATTCTCAAAGCCAAGTTCAATGACCCCAGTGACAGGCTACCTGATGAATTTGTTGAATGAACTTGATCTTTTGTTCAAAATGAAGATGACCCTTCCGCCAAGAATGAGAAAGTAACAACAGTGACTTAAAAGAAACAGTGCCACGGCAAGAGCATTTTACAGATCGAAGTGTGGGAACAGTTTTATCATCGCATGACTTTGCTGTCAGAAATGACAAGTCAACCAAAAAGGAAAAAAGAATAAGTAAACCTTATCTACCTCTTTAAAAAAAGACGCTGGAAAGATAGTTTTTAACCTGCTTTGAATCCATCTGGGTCCATATAAAAACGCACCACTCACCAGTTAGTTCACAAAATCGACTGCATAATATCAGTGGAGGTAAAAAGTTAATAACCAACGTCGACAAAATTACTGTCATAGTTGGTGGATGAGATGAGATGGAAAGAAGGGGTCTTATCACCGCCAAGCTCCCACCAGCTTCAGGCCTTGCGCAGGTGCATTGTGTGTCGATATTAGACCCAGGCACCTGGTGTGGGAACAGGATCTGGCTCCCAACCTCCAGGACACACAGAGCACAGATGAGCTCAACCCTGGCCGGCAGGTGGGAGAGGTAACTTGCAAAGTGGGAGGGGGGGCTCAGGAACCTCCTCTGACCAATGGTAACCCCTGATCCCCATCTGGAGCACCGTGTGGGCGGGAGCTGCTGGCAACTTCCTGCTTCCCACTCCATCCCCCCGCCCCCAGCTCAGGCATTTACGGAGCATCTCCACCTGCCAGATGGCACACAGCTCGGCCAGGAAGACGCTACCATAGGAAACACTGCTGCAAACAGATAATCACCCGCCAGGAGGCAGGCGGGGCCGAAGGGGCCCTGGGACGCCAGCTGCTCCCACAGAGATGCTTCTTGAGCTGAGTCCTGGAAGATGAGGCAGGTACTCAATAAACTGTGTCGACTGATAAGTAATTATCATAACTTGCTTTCCCCAAAGGACAGCAGAGAATCCCTTAGTTGAGTAAATAAACTGAGATAAGAGGCCCAGCCAAAAAAACCTGCTAAGCCAGCTAAGAGATAAGCCAGAAATGCAATCCCATCAGCATCACTAATAAAAATCAATGTTTTAGGCAAAACAGTAATTAACCCTGTGCTTCTCTGCAGGCAGGCAGCTGCAGGGGCAGGGGGGCTGCAGCCATCCCGCCCTGTGCTGCCCCTTCCGTCACGTCACGGCCACCTCCCTCCAGATCTCTCTCTGATGGCCTGACCTGCAAAGGGGCTTTGTTTGCATTTTTCGTCTGAGTGACCCCAGGATAGCTGGACGAAAGAGAACTTCTGCGGTCCCTGTCTGTCGCCGGAGAGCAGGACTCAGTGACTGACTCTGCCCAAATCCCTCTGCAGGGCTGGCACTGGGGCCCCACCTGGCTGAACGCGTGCCCCATCCCAGCTAGACTCCTGGGCGGGCTGGAGCGTCTGGAGGACTTTCTCCTTTGTGCCACCAGAGGCCACCGTGCTATCCGCACAGGGGCCTTCGGTCACTGACACACTGATAGACTCACAGGAGAGGGCGGGCAGGCTCTGCACGGCCACCTGTGCTCACAGGCACCCTGACCACTGACCTCTCCCGGTACCTGCCTCCAAAACTGGAACCCAGCCAGCAGCTGGATTTGCTTTTCCCAGGATTCAACAGAAAAAAAAGGAAGAGAAAGGCTGGTGGCCCTGGGACGGCGGGACAGGCAGGGGCTCTAACCATCCGGCCTCAGGCTGAGATGCTAACTGGGGACTGTGCAAGTTCAGGGGTGTCCACTCAGGCTGGACAGTCTGGTCTGTTCCTGCTCCCTTGGGTTTTCTCTTCCTCTTAGGCCTGCACTGGAACAGAGCTGCTCTCAGCCCCAGGTTCTCTGTCGCTGGCCGCATTCCCCAGAGCAAGAAGGGAAGGGCAGTGCTGGAGACAACACTGACCTCATCCCTACTGGAGGAATACTTGGTGTGGAAGGCGTGCTCTGGCACCAGAGGAGCCCCAGAATTATAACCACTAGTGGGCTGCAGAGTAGATAAGATGCTAGACCTTTAGCTTCCAAATCTTTACAAAAGAGCAGGATGGAGGCCTCGCCTGTAGAGTCTGACACTGAGGACACCACGCAGAGAGGAAGACCTTTACCTTGGGATGCAGAGTGTATGGAGGAAACACCAGGATGGCAGCAGGTCTTCCGATGAAGAGGAACCTCACCTGATACACAGGAGATGCTGTGCTCTCCTCTCAGCCACGTCCTCAAAACAGCAAACAGTCATTGGCTAATTTCGTTTATTATGTCCGTTTAGCATATGATTCAGCTCTGGTGGAATCCTTCAGGCGGTGTATCTGCCAACTGGTAATTATTTCTGCAGACAGGACCGGTCAGGGGGTGACTTCAGGCAGTGGTCCATATGTGGAGGCTTCGCCAGGAGGAGGGTGTGGGGTCTCTGGCAGCATGTAAGGCTTTGACAACAGGCAGAGGGGAGGGAGGGGGAACAGAGTCAAGAGCACAGGCTCTTCCTTCCTCCCCTGCGCTCTGAGGGCGTCGTGTCCCTGTGCCCTGACGCCCAGCTCTGTCAGTGCTTACCCGGCTCCTTTTAGGAAGAGCAGTGACGGGCCTTGGTGTCTAAGTGACAAGCCGTTGCCAAGCTCCCGCACACATGTTTGATTTTGCTTTGCCTTTCTTGGTGTTTGCCATTCCGGCAGTTTTCTGAAGGAGACATCCGGCTCCTGGTGCTGGTAAAGTTTTCCACGTTCCGAGGAAGCAAACCCGTAATCTGGGCTGGATGGTCACCCAAGCTCCAAGGCCGCTCTCACCTTGCCCAGCAAAGTATCTGTTTCATGATCAGCTCTGGCGGGTTGTGAGCTGTGCAAGACACGCACCACATTTGTCTTTTCTGCCACCCCGGCACCTAGGCAGCACCCCGGTGCTGACGGAGTGTGTGTCTGCCAAGAACAGCCACGGGTAGCGGGTGGGCGACCCTGGCAACCTGCACTCACAGTCATTGGCATCGCCCTGCCCCTTCTGCCAGACTGTGCCCTGCCTCGGAGCCTTTGTAACCTGCAAGCTGGAGGGGGGGCTCTCCTCTCCTCCTGTCAGAGCCGCCAGCCCCCCACACCACGGAGCAAGTACAAACGCCTTCCCAGGCGACACCTCTCATCTCCCCCAAACCCCCCTGTTACATGCTGACCCACAAGTAACAGAGTCTCATACCTTGCTGCCTCCTGCCCCGGAGGGAGGGCTCCGACAATGCCCTTTGACCCAAGAGCCCCCTTTCTGTGTCCCCTTTTGACACAATCACCTACGTGTGCATCTGCCTTGCCCAGGGGACCCAGAGAGCTACAGCGCTCCGCTGGTGGCCTGGCTCAGCCGCGATGTGAGCCTGGGCATAAGGGGGTGAGCGGTTGCCTGGAAACCCCTCTTCTCCATTTTATCAGGAAATAGGAAAATGATGTCAGGATGTGTCCCTAAGTAAGAGTCAGCAGTGAGAGAGAGGGATACATGTGCACAGTTTGCTGTGAGGAATGCCCCAGGAGAAGTAAAACTCTCTGTTTGAATCTCCCGTTTCCCACTGTTTGGATGCTAGAACAGCAGTGTGTTGGTCTGGCGTGTCATACAAAAGTGACAGCCCTCTGAAGTTTCGCCCCTCATTTCCCCTGCTGGGCCGTGACTACACCTACCTCATGGTCCTGCACCTAGAAGCACTGGAAAGGGAAGACTGGGAAACAGCATTTCTAGAAGGACCTACGTCTTCACTTTCTGAAGCATCGTTCAGTTCCTAAAATGATGCTCAGCACAGAGTCCAACCTGTGGACCGACGGAGCATCGCAGCACCGCCTCTCAGGGTGACGCCTGCTCGCGGGAGATGCACCAGCGTGGCCACAGCTGACACTGGATCATCAATCAGAACCCGTCGCCTCCCTGCCCCCCAACAGGAACTAACGTAAATCTTTAAGTCTCGGGGTCTGGAGATGAAGAAAGGAAGCTACACGGAGAGAAAACCAAAAACCAGATGGAACCAGCTGGGACCAAGACGGTGATGAATCTGACCTCCCACAGACCCGGGGTCTCACGCTAGGCTGGTTTTACTACATTAGCGACTAAATGACACACCCAGCGGAATGATGCCATGACTGGAAGTCAGGGACCGAAAAAGGATACAAAGGGGTGGCAGCCTGCTCCCTGGGAGAGCCCTGCCCTTCCCCGGAGACTAGGGCATGGGCCTCCCCATCTTCGGCCTCACCCCTCCTCCCTTTGTCTTGACTCTAAAATCAAACCCCTCCCCACGTGGGCAAGAAGTCGACCTGTGAACCAAGTTCCTGCTTCTCCATTCTTTGGCCACTGAAAAAAGCTAGCGCTGCATCCATCTCAGCTTCGGTTTCATTATTTGGCTACACAAATCCGAAAGGGCAAAGAACCTTTTCCCTCCAAGGCAATTGGTCCAGCCGGGCTGGGGGTTATCCACACAACTTAATTCGGTAACACAAGCCCGGCTCCCAAATGCACGTGTTCATTTCTGCTAAACCCATCTGGGCTGCCTCCCCCCATTTCTCATATTTGGAAGAGGACTTTCCCGTACAAATCCCCCTCATCTGCCCACAGAGCCTCCTCTGGGTTCTTCTGGATTTGCAGGCATGTCTGGCACAGAACTGCTCTGCAAAGGGTGGATTTCGGTCTGATTGTCTCACTTAAAACTTCATCAGGAACCAGCCCTTCCCAAGGAGGCACTGCCACTGTTTGACTCATTTTACTCCAGCTTTTTGTCCGCACATCCGTACACATTTCCAGCTATGCCCCAGCACTGGGACACCCCAGTGACCCCTGATACATCTAGTCTGTGGGCACCGACCCTGAAGACCCCTTGGCGGTGCTCGGAGCCCCCACCCCAGGACTGGCGATCCCTCCAGGTCACCGACCATAGGATGAAAGGTGCTCCTGGCCCTGAAGCTGGCGCTGAATCCCAGCCAGGATCCGTCCGGCCCTTTCCCCTCTCAGCCGGGTCCCCTCCCACAGAGCAGAGAAGCACATGGCATGGCTTTGATGTGTGTCTCTGTCGGGGACATTGATGACACAAGCGCCAACGGTGTGCTGGACCCACTTGGTCACCGTGAACCAGCACCCACCTCCATGGGACAGAAGTCCACGCACCGCAGCAGAGTCACCGCTCGGGAGGGTCACGCATGGACCAGCCCTCCCCACCCCCCGACCGCCATGGCGGACGGTGCCAGCAGGAACATATGAGTTACCTAATGCTAAGAGGGGGAAAATTCACTGAGCTTCGTGCATCAGCTTAGAAATCCTAACTTATGTTACGTTTATGATTTCACGTAACTCGGCACACAATAATTTGAATATTCACTTTATTAAAACTAGAGATTAATTACACCGCCCCGAAGAACAAACCGCCCCTGACACTGGGTAATGGAACCGTCCTGATGCTGTAATGAACCGAGTCAGGGAAGGAGACGGGAAGACAGCAGCGCAGGAGCTATCTTCATGAAGAAACAACGGACCGGCTGACGCTGGCATCTAAGGAGCCCCGGCGGCGCGGCCTCCCGCTCTCGGCCCACGCCTGCTCTGGAATCCCAGGTCCACTGCGGAAGGAGTGGGGCGTGCAGCTCAGGGGCCTGGGGTGGGAAGGGGCTGTGACACAGCCATGCACTCTGGCCAAGCGGACCCCAGGGCTGGACCCCAGGGCGGGCTCAGCAGAGCAACTGCCCCTCCCACAGACACACTTTCCACCAGAACACCCGGACCACACACTCATGAACTCCTTGAGGGCAGGACTGTGCTCATGGGACACATCCAGGCACCGGGTATAGAGCAGGTGCTTAACAAGTCCACAGCAACCGAGTGGCTCCCAGGCAACATTTGTCTCCTGAAGGATTCATCCCGTAAGTGGTTTCGTGGGTTCAGTGGGTCCAAGCAGATTCTCCAACCTCTGAGTTTACTCTTAGCAGGGTCACCCTCGGGGGTCCGGCCACACCTGTCCCGTGGAGGGTCCCAGGGTGCACGTGGCTGTCCCCCAAAAGAGTGTCATTCTCCATGGAACGCAGTGGCATCGGCAAAAACGTAACCTTCTGCCTCGAAATAAACGCGTTTCCCTGTGAAAGCTGCAGCAGATGGATTCTATTCATCACAGGCAGCCCGAGGTTTTGTTGACCTTCAAAGAGGACACAATCCCGTCTGTCTGCACAACACAAGTGTGGGAAGGGCTTCTGCGAGGCATTTACCAACACCACGCTGTTCAGCACCCGGCAGCTGTTTTCCAACCACTTCATTATGCTCAATGCACACGATCTACACTCACCTCTTACCTGTCTCGTAACATCCCACGGCAGTAATAAAGCACAGGAAATGATGCTCAGCTCGCGTCTTTCTCTTCAGAGACACATTTAGACAGCGACGCAATCAACCAGCTGACGGTTTTTAGGAATCTTCCTGCTTGACGGTGTCTCTCCTCATTATGAAATTAAGATGACTGACAGCCTCGTAATGGGGACGCCAAACCCACCTTTCCCTTCAGCACCTGCCAAGGGTGGATTCCGCCCCGAGCCCCACTCGGGTAACGGTGTGTGGCCCATCACAGGACTCGTCGGGGCGGCGAAAGGGGCTTTAATGGGTCACGTCCACACTGACATCTCCACTCCTCAAAACCCAAACACACTCCCAGGAAACAGCCACTGGATCAGGGCTCCATACATAACCCCAGTGAAGATGCCCGGTGTTTGAGAACAGGAATGTCTAAGACAGGAATTTTCAGAAAAATGTTCTCATCATACGTAGCTGCTGCTCAAATGTGCTGCACTGAATCCAGGTTTCAGCAAATAGGGCGCAACTGTGCCTGTCCTTGTGGAACTGATGCCCTAAGTGAGACGAGTATTTGCGTTTGCAGAATCAAGGCATCCGTCGGTGGGGTTGGGTTGGGGGGTGATATCCCTGCTGACACAGGAACAGGAGGGAACAGAATTCTCCCCTCACACGCAGACCCGGCCCAGGGAGCCTGGGGCAGGCTCAGAACTGCCAGTGCCGGCAGCCCACGTGGATCTGGTTCGACACTGCCCTCCCGGAAACTGGCCCAGCCTCACCGTAGAACGAGTGTCCCCCAGGGCAGGTGAGGACACTGTTACCTGCTCCACAGAGGCCTGTGAGGGTTCGGTGAGGTCATCCCCGTGCACAACAAGGTCCTTATAAAGTGCCTGCACGTAGCTCATGTTCAAAGAAAAACTCGTCATTTTGCTTACAATTTTAAGGCATTCGACACATGTGTCGACTTTACAAAGGGACAGAGGAAGGGAAGCGGGAAGAAAGAAGAAAGGAACGCAGCAGTTGGCAGGCAGGCAGGAGAGTAACTGTTTGCGGCAATACGTTTACCTGTAACTGTCATTCCTGCCAATAACTTCCAGGGATCCTGTCACACCTAGATTTCTTATGGCCTAAAGCATCCCAGGAAAGGCCAAAGAAAAGTCATACCATCAGAGCTGAGAGCAAAGTGCAGGGTCCCTGGAGAAGTGACACTGGTGAGACAGACTTATGCTGCACGTTTACTGTACCCAACGCAAAGAGAAGACTGTGGCCACGTTAGCCTGGAATCCATGGAAATTCCAAGCAAAGGAGATGGAAAATCAAGATGGACCTGGAGGAGCGCCGGCCATCCAGCGTCCCAGAGAGGATGGTCACGCTTCCACAGATCCACCCCGACCGTGACAGGGAAACAGCCCATAAACAGTCCGAAGGCATAAAACATGGATGCGTTCACGGCTGCAGAGGGTCTCAGGTGGCCGTGACACCCAAGCAAACGCATCCAAACCCACTTCCAGCCCCTCCTCCGCCTTCCATCGTCCTGGTGAAGCCACCCTTTCAGGCGGTGTTTCCCCTTCCCACTGGGAATTCCTTGAAGAGAGAGTCTCCCTTTGTAATGCAGCCGAGCAGAGCCAGCCTGCATCCTTAATACTAAGCTACCCGTGACATCGGTGCCTCTGGGAAGATACACACGCACCTGTTTCCTTCGTGTGGAAACAGACACATGTTTACCTGCGTAGCCCTGGAGAGCCACCTGTGGCAGGCTCAGGATGGGCAGCGGTGGGACTTGTCACCAGGGGCTCTGCGGCCAGAGGCACCCCGAGTCAGGGCTCCTGGGCCCTGTCTTTGCGCATCCCTCCAGCATACAGAAAAGGTTCGCCATCCACTGAATCCTGTAGCCCTGCCCCTCCTTCTGTGTCTCGACATTGATATCTTGGCCTTCAGCGTCCATCACAAGGTTTCAGTTATAAAGTTGCCATGGTCCTCTAAGGATTCCTTTTCGCTCATCCGTCAAAGTCCACATGCCTCTTAGGATCTCAAGGGCAACAATCTACCACCAACAGTCACTAGCTTTCTTCTTTCTATTGCAAATGGTAAAACCCCATTCTCTGCATCCCACATTGCATCCAATCTTCCTTTTCCTGAATCAATGGACATTTGTGAGTGTCCATCACGTGCACGGTCTCGCAGCAACGCCTCTGACGAGTGCCCTGCACTGCCTGCATGGCATGAGGACATCTACAAGTAGGTTTGTCTCTCTATCACAGGGAATGGATGCAAATAGGCTAATTAGTTCAGAAGAGATTCAAGGTTCATTTCCAATGTAAAAAATCCACTCTACTGAGGATAATACTGCCTGAAATGAATACTTATTTTCCTTAAAGATTGAATAATATGTTGTTTACATAAACGGCATTTGAGTTGATGCCAGAGGAAAAAGGAAACTGTAAGTAAGACTCAAGACCACCAGGTCATCATCACGAGAAAAAACGCAAGGCTTGACTTTGGGAAACACTCATATTTCTATTCTTTCCAAAGGCAGATAGATCTGCCTTAAGCTGGTGAGGCTTGAGCTCCAGGGTCTTCGTTCATACAAACTCTACCAAGGCTCCAGCCCTAACTCCGACTAGGGATTTTGTATTCTTTTCCTTAAAGAGGACAGAGAGTTTCATAAATGTCATGGTCCAAAACACCTGGTCTGCCCCTGCTTACCAACTTCAAAACCTAAAGGTAAACACTGCTGGATACAAATGTAAAACCATTCTTCCACAAAGGTACTGAGAAAGATTTTACCCAAATCTTCATCTCCGAGACCTCACGTGATAGCTAGATACTGAGTACCTTAAGCTTTCAAGCTTCTCAGAATTCTAACTGAAGCCACATTTACATGCATTCAAGAAATACAGTTATGACACAGATGGCCATGGCATGCAGGGAGTTTTAGGAACACACATTATTTTCTGTGATTCCTGATGCAGTTTTTTTTTGAAGATTGTAGTGTTGGTGATATTTGGAAGCAGAAGGGAACTGATTCTTCATTACAGAAACCGCGGACAGTAGCCCTAAGGGTCACACCTGAAAGACTAGGTCTCCCTATCTGAAAACTTCCCACTAAGAGTATTTTAGTCTAGTAATACAACAAGTGAGACACTAAAGTATTAACACAATAAGCTGGGCTGTAAGACCTAGGGAAGCAGAGGTTTTCATCGGTTTTGTTTACTGCAGTAACCACCAGCACACATGCCAGCGCGTGGTCCACGGTGGGGCTCAATCCGTATCTGTGGTATTGATTATTGATTTAATATTTGCCATGTGCTTGTTAGAGACAAGACACTCTAGCAGGCACTGGAGGTTCAGTAGTAAATTAGACAGACAAGGCTACTGCCCTGTTAAGAACACACATTCTTACCTGAATGACATTGACACTGAATGCTTAAAGGAAGAAAATCACGGTAGGGGAAGCGGAATATTTAATTTTCACCAAAACATTATTTCTCACCATTTATTTCTTATAGGCCTTGAACCTAAATTTTGACTGAAATAAAGTCGTGGTGATTATCTGTAACTCAAGAGAAATCTAAATATTTCTTATTACACAGTTCTAGAGATAAGTGGGTACGGGCCACTGAGCTGACCAGTCTTTTCAGTCATATCTAAATTACTATAACAAAACGTAACCACTGGCGAACTAGCAATGGAATGAGCTTTCCTAAGCTCGGGGAAAGGTAGTTAATAAAATCTACAATCCATGTCATTGACAGAGGGAAGGGTTAGCAGCATCCCTTGGAAACGGGCACCGCAGAGTCCCTACCGCCACTCCTGCGTTAGATGCCGCACCGGAAGTCCTAGACAGCAAAGGTAAAAGCGGAATTTTAAAAGTGAAATTAAAGAGCTCGAGAGTAGAAGGAAAGAATCAAATCCTTCTCCTGTTCATCAACTCTTCTGTGGTTCTGCAAGGCAGCGTTGCATCCTTTAAGGCAAGTGAAAGACTGACGATTTAGCTCAAGACGCCTATAAGAAGTCTCAGAAAGCATTATCAAGAAATGATGCCAAAGTGCCTACAAAACATTTTCAGACAGTGAAAATCTGGAAATCGTTTTCTCTGGCGCACTGATGTTCAGTAAACACTGCCTCATCTGCTGGATTCTGAAACATTCATTCAAGATAACATTTACTAATTTACGCTATTACTGAGAAATATATATTAAAATAGTAAATCACAGTAGAATGCAAAACTGTGTTACAAAAGTGCATCGTGTACGGCAAAGCACCGATACACTAGCGATGTCTGCAAATACTTAGTGGAGTTGAAGCGGAGCAGGACCCTAGGGTCCTTCCCCCCCCCCCGACCCCACGTCCTCCGCCTGCCTTTTGTCTGTGGAAAAAATTTAGCCAAAGAATAAGTTTAATCAGAGAAGTGAGAAAATGCAGAAACAGAGGAAAACGATCAAAGGAGACCAAATCATAATAGTTTAGTCGTTAAGTATAGTCAAGGACCTTCAGTTCCTCCTCAAGGGCTACAGATCATATTCTGAGCCGTATCCTGGGAGCTGTCTCGTAGATACGGAAACCCCCGCCAGGTGGAGGAAGTTAACTCCGTGATGACCCAGGCTGGAGCCAGGACATAAGCTGCCACGATTCCGAGACCTGGCCTCAAGAAAATGCGAACAAACCGACCCTGGAACTGAAGATTCCCTGTACCTAAAACGATCAAGAAGATGCTGGTCAGACCGCCGATGACCAATTTCAAGATGACTGCCAGAGCTGACTGTATTGCTTCTGCATGGAGCCCCCTCCCTCTGTCTGGAAAAGCTCTTACCCACTGGCTGTCACGGGGGGAATCGGCCTTTGGACAGGCATCCCCCTGCCCCGGTTGCCAGCACCGGAAATAGTTTTCTCAGGAGCTGGAGGGAGGCATGAGTACACCAGCTGGGTGGAGGACAGGCACTAAATTGGCCACCACAAGGCTGAAGTGCCCTTGAGGGTTTCCTGTTATCTCTAAGAGTCAAACACATCTGCATCTTCTCCTGAAATATGTTTTTCCATGACAGGAAGGTAGAGTGTCTCCCCCGACTTTCTAAGTAAAATTGGGGACCTGAAAGGTGTATCTGTTTATCCTTTTCCTCCAGAAATCGCGAGGCATCGGGTCACCCCCCAACCCCCAGTCTAAGGGCTGAGGCAGAGGGACAGCGGGGACATCATGGTTTGACTTCCTAGTGAGTGAGGCTGATCCCCGACTAGGAGTGAGTAGTCTATTTACACTTTACACTCCACATCCACACCGGCACCAGCACCTGGACGCACGATCTCAGGTGAAGTCAGACCGGACCGTTCAGGAGGGGCGCTCTGTGGGGACACCATTTTGCTGCCACCTGCGCTGGACCCCAAGGCCCCACAGGGTAGTTCCAAGGAGGAAATGCGAGACCTCTGCCCAGCGTTCTTCCAGACGTCTAACGCTGCGGCTGTAAGATGGAGAACTCCTCCTTACCCAGATATGATGAGTGGCTAAAAAAAAATCAAGCTTTGCCTCAGCGGGGCTGTTTCTTTGTGGAAACAGCAACTCCAAGATGGACACAACTCCATTACACTGCTGTCAGAGTCACACGGCTGATGAGAGGCTCAAACAGCACCGAATATTCTCATTTTCAATGGCATGAAGAAGAAAGAAGTATTTTCATGTACTTTATGGCATTCTGTATTATACTGTATAAGCAAATTCTGTATAACCTAAGTAATGCATGCTCAGTAAAAATGAAAAATAAAAGATATTACCTCCAGCATTCAGAAATTTCCACTATGAACACTTACGGATGTTTCCTTCCGCCTTTCATCAGCATGTGTGTGAACTGTGTGTGTACAATGCTCTCAAAACTGGTACCAACCTGTTCATTCGTGTTGCAACCTGCTTTTAAAAATTTACTAAAACAAAAGCATTCTTCTGTCTAAAGAATCTTCCGAACGTGATTCTACTAATGGTTGAAGATTGTTCATTTTTATTGCTATATTGTAACTCACTCAACCAGTTACTTAGTCATGGACGTCTGAGATTTTATTTTTCCTTTTTGGTATAAATTTTGAGGTGCTGAATCACTGTGCATACATATTTGTTCTTCCTTTAACTTGCCATAGAAGGAGAACCACTGAGTGAAATTATATTAATTTTCTCAGAGGATCTGAAAGCCAACTTCCACGACCCAGTACACACTACATTTAATACCACGTACGAATGGGTGTACGTTCTATTGCCCCATTGCGAACACCAAGGAGCACCAAGGCTTTTTGAAAGTCTGTGCTAATTTAATAGGGGAGTATTATATTCGGTGGTTTAAGTTTGCATTACCTGAATTACTTGTGAGTAAACCATATATTGCATAATGACCATTTATAATCATTCTGTGAGTCATCTGTTTATGTCTGTCTTTTATTATGGTATTAGAATATTGTCCTATATAACAATTCTCTTAAAACTCATTGCATTAATCTATATGTAGATTAGTATATCAGTACCACATTTTTAAAAAATGAGGTAACTTTAGAATAATAAGTTGGGGACTTCCCTGGTGGTGCAGTGGTTAAGAATCCACCTGCCAGTGCAGAGGACATGGGTTCAAGCCCTGGTCCAGGAAAATCCCACATGCCTCAGAGTAACTAACAAATACTGAGCTCGCATGCCACAACTACTGAAGCCCGTGCATCTCGAGCACGTGCTCTGCAACAAAGAGAAGCCACCACAATGAGAAGCCCGCACACCACAACGAAGAGCGGTCCCCGCTCACCGCAGCTAGAGAAAGCCCAAGCGCAGCAACGAAGACCCAATGCAGCCAAAAATAAATAAATAAATAAAATAGAATAATAAGTGAAGTCCCTCATAGATTTTTTAAAGTATATATTTGTTCATCTCATGCGTATTTCCATGATCAACAATTTTAAATGATTTTCTCATGTTCTAAAAAGTAATATAATTAGCATTATATTATATCCATAAATTAATCTGAGAAGAATTGATATGATCACAATGTTCCATTTTCCTATCCAAGCTCACAGTGAGTCTCTCCAGTTGAAAAATATCAAAGTCGGCAAATTCTTTGTTTTCTTTTTTAGGTTTCATTCATAGTGAAGGCTCTGATCTGTATACCTGTGTTGACAGTGTGCCCTGGAACTTTATGCATTGCCCATGCTGTGTGAAGAGAGGCTCATCCCTGCTGCAATATTTAAATAACTATTAATATGTAGGGACTATGTTGTCTTTTGCATGTTTATATTTTATCAATCCATTTTGATGAACTGGCTGTTTAATTCTGAGAGTTTTTAAGTTGAATTTTGTGAGTTTTCAAAATACAAAAAAGTATATAAACCCAAGTGGCATTTCTGTTTTATCTCTTACTGCACTGGCTGGAACTTCCAGAAAACAGTCAAAGTAAAGAAAAAATAGTGACTGATTCTCATGGGAACGGCAATGATGCTTGCCACGGGATATGGCAGTTTTTAGATAAATATTATGTATCATGTTAAGGAATTACAGTTCAGTTTTTACTTTCCTGATTGTTTAATGGCTGTTTACTCTTATCACACGATACATCTTCCTGTAGTCTAATGAAATGAACACATGGCCACGATGCTGTTGTCAATGCCTTTCTTACTGTGACACAATTTCTACAATCATGAAATACACTCCACTTAACCTTGGCAGGTGTTAATGTCACTATACAGTTAAACTTTCAATAATACTTTTAGGATTTGTACAGCTAACTTCACAACTGAGATCTGCCCATAAAATATGTTTGCTTCTTCTTTTCTCTTATTTTTGAAAAACATGGGTAAAATGGGTAACCAACCTCATAATCTATATTAATGCCTCACCGTTTTCTATGTTCTGAAAAAAACTGTATCAGGAGAAGATTCTCCTCGGAGTTTGAGAGATTTTACCCATAAAATCCATGGAGTGTCAGGGTGTAGAGGGGACTCAGGCTAAGAGAAAATGTGAGGATAAGGTTCCCACACACTTGCCCAGGTAGAAGAGGGAGGAGACCTGTGGGCTTGTAGATGGGCTGCTCCATCGTGATTCAAGTTGAAAAGCTGCCAGAAATCAGTCCATCTAATTGTTAAAAAGCGGCTGATATCAAGCAGAGATGTCTCCATTGAATGCGTTTCTTTTTTTCTGATCACGGGAGGGGAGATTTTCATCAATTTAATTCATTTCCGTTTTTGAAACTATAAATGTTTGCCTTTACTTTTTATCATTTGCTTCCTCAGATTTTCCTTAGTTTTCGCTAAGGAAACTTTTCTAATGCCTTGATTTAAGCTGATTTATTCTGTGCCTATGCTTTCATAGTTCACATATCATTTCTGGCTCTACCTTTGCCTTGCAGTACTGTTGGCTACATATTATGACTTCTAATATGGGCACATCATGTTTGGTTACTTTATAGAAGGTTTATTTTGTAATATTGATTTCTGTTTCGTTCATTTATTTTGGGGGCAGCCTTTTAACTTCAAGACTGCTGGGCATCTCTTTATAGCTTATTTTAAGGTTTCAGTTTTGTTGCACTGTGGCAGGTATATGAAATCTATAAAATCACTCTTTGCAATTTCTTGAAGTGTCCTTCATGATATTACTTTTTACTCTTTTTTCTTTAATTATTATTATGAAAGTTTTCAACAGTAATATAATAGAGAATTATATAATAAATCCCACATCCCATCACCCACCCTCCATGATTATCAGCTCATGACTGGGCTTGTTTCATCTTCACACCTGCACTCCTAGCACCCACACCTGGATTACTGATAAAACATAACAGATTTTATTTCAGCTATATATGTTTCTGCAGGCATCTCTAAAACATACAGGTTCTTTTTAAAAGCATGAGCATAGCACTCTAACAACACTTAAAATTAACAAAATTAATAATTTCTTGGGCTTCCCTGGTGGTGCAGTGGTTAAGAATCCACCTGCCAATGCAGGGGACATGGGTTCGAGCCCTGGTCTGGGAAGATCCCACATGCCGCGGAGCAACGAAGCCCGTGTGCCACAACTACTGAGCCTGCGCTCTAGAGCCCGCGAGCCACAACTACTGAAGTCCGTGTGCCCTAGAGCCCATGATCCTCAACAAGAGAAGCCACTACAACGAGAAGCCCACGCACCGCAACAAAGAGTAGCCCCCACTCGCTGCAACTAGAGAAAGCCCGAGCACAGCAACGAAGACCCAAGGCAGCCAAAAATAAAGATAAATAAATAAAATACATAAATTTAAACAATCATTTCTTTAAACTGTTAAACACTTAGTCAACTGTTCCAGTTTCTCCTGTTGTCTCACAATTTTTTGTATGCCTTGTTCAAACAAGGATCAAATAAACACACATTTTACTGGGTATGTCTCTTTAAGTCTCTCTTTCTCTAAAAGTTGGGTGCATTCAGGTGTAATTTATCTACAGTGGAATTCATTCTCTTTGTGTACAGTTCTCTGAATTTCTGCAAAGGCAGTCATGTAACCACCACCACAATCAGATAACTGTCCACAACCCCAAAACCTGCCCTCTGCCCCTCTGTGGTCAGTACCCTCCTCCCACCAATCCCTGGAAACCACTGATCTGTGTTTGGTCTTATAGTTTTTGTTTTCCTAGAGCGTCATGAAAAGGGAATCATCGGGCTTCCCTGGTGGCGCAGTGGTTGAGAGTCCGCCTGCCGATGCAGGGGACACGGGTTCATGCCCCGGTCCGGGAAGATCCCACATGCCGCGGAGCGGCTGGGCCCGTGAGCCATGGCTGCTGAGCCTGCGCGTCCGGAGCCTGTGCTCCGCAACGGGAGAGGCCACAACAGTGAGTGGCCCACATACTGCAAAAAAAAAAAAAAAGGGATCATCTATGATACAAATGTTTGACTCTGGGTTCTTCCACTCAGCACCATCTACTAGGATTCAATCATGTTGCCGCGTGTGTTAGAAGTCCATTCCTGGTGGTTTCTGTTGTGGTCCACAGTTTGGATGTGCCTGAGTTTGTCAATCCATGCAATAGTTAATGGCTGTTTGGACTGTCCCCAGGTTTTGTTACTCATAAAGCCATTATAACCATCTCTGTATAGGTTTTTGTGTGGAAACACCTCTTTATTACTCTTGGGTAAATACCTAGGAGTGAGATTTCTGGGTATAGAATAGATAGCCCTTCCAGTACGTGTGTAGGGACTCTTCATTCCAGATTTTATTTGTTTCCCTAATGATACATAACATTGAGCATATTTTCATGTGCTCATTTGACATTATATACCTCTGTCGGTGATGTGTCTGATCACATATTTTGCTGGGTTACTTGTTTTCTTATTATTGTTTTATGAGAGTTCCTTGTATATTATGGATATCAATTCTCTATTAGATATATGCTTTGCAAATATTTTCTCCCAATATGTGGCTTTTCTTTTCATTTTATTAAAAGTCATTTCAAAGAGCAACAGTATATAATTTTGATGAAATCCAATTATCAATGTATTTTATTCTATGGTTCATCTTTTGATGTCATATCTAAAAAAATTTTGCCTAAATCAAGGTCAGAAAATTTTCTTTTATGTTTCGTTTGAGAAGTTCTAGGACTTTGGTTTTAAAATCAGATTTATAAGCTATTTTGAGGTAATTTTTATATATGATACAAGGTATTTATCAAGGTTTGTTTGTTTATTTTAAAGATGAATGTTCAACTGTTCCAAAACCATTTATTGTAAAGGCAAGTTTTTCTCTACTGAATGCTTTGGCACCTTTGTAAAAAAATCAGTTGACCATGTATGTGTGTGTCTATTTCTGAAGGGTCTATGATTGTGTTCTACCGATCTCTGTTCCTCCGATTTTGCCAGTTCCACGAAGCCTTCATTCTTGTAGCTTTATCGTAAGCATTCAAATCTGTTCCATAGGAGACCTCCACATTTGCTGTTCATTTTCAACACTGTCGTGGCCATTCTACTTCCTTTGGCTTTCCATATCAGTTATAGAATTAGCTTGTTAATTTCTGTGAAACTGGGATTTTGTTTGGGATTACACAGAATTTATAGATTAATTTGGAGAGCACTGACATCTTAACATTATTGAGTCTTCCAGCCCATTAATACAAAATATCACTCCATATATTAGTCTTTGATTTCTCCACTCAATGTTTTGTAGTTTTCAGGATTCATATTTTGTTAGATTAATCCGCAAATATTTTCTGGGTTTAGTGCTTTAGTGAGACTGCTATTTATTTTAACGTCTAGTTGTTTATTACTGGTCATACAGGGATACTATGGAATTTTCACACTGACCTTGCATCCTGCAGCCTTGCTAAATTCACTTATTGGTACTAGCAGCTTCTGGTAGACTCTTTGAGATGGTGGATATGGCAACAATTTTGTCTGCACGTAGAGACAGCTTTATTTCTTCCTTTCCAATCTGTATGCTTTTCATGCTTTTTTTTTTCTTTTCTTTTTGCCTTATTACATTGGTTAGGTATTCAAGTATAATTTTGCAAAGAAGTGGTGGAAGCACAAACCCTTGCCTGGTTCTCTATCTTAGAGAGAAAACATCAGGTGTTCACTCTTACATACAACGTTAGATATGGTTCTTTCATAGATGTCCTTTGTCAGTGTAATATTGAAGTATGGCCCCTGAATATCCAGTTTGCTGAAGTTTTGGGGTTTGTTATCACAATAGAATGTTGTATTATTGTCAAATTCTTTTTCCGCATCTATTGACATGATCATGTGATTTTTATCTTTCATTCTATTAATATGCTATATCGCATTTATTGATTTGGATATGCTGAACCAACCTTGCATCATAGGGATAAATCCCACTTGATCATGGTGTATGATCCCTTTAATGTGCTGTTGAATTTGGTTTGCTAATAGTTTTTGAAAATTTATTTTTTAATATAGGCATTTGTGCTATAAGCTTCCATCTGAACACTGTTGGAGCTATGCTCTGTGATAATATTTTTAAAATTGATTTTCATTTTTATTCAATTCAAAATATTTTGTAATTCTCTTTGCCACTTCCTTTTTGGCCCATGGGCTATTCGGGAGTATTTTTTTAAATTTCCAGATATTTGGCAATTTTTCTGGGTATTTTTCTGTTATTGATTTCTAATTTAGTTATACTGTGGCCAGAGAACAAATTGTGTATATTTTTATTTAAAATCTGTTGATTTTTGTGGCTTAGAATAAGGTCTGTATTGATGAATGTTCCATATATACAAAAAAATATATGTATTATATTATTGTTAGGTATTCTATAAATGTCAATTTAATGAAGTTACTGGATAGTATTGTGTAAATTCTGTAAATCCTTATTGATATTCTTCCTTCTTGCTCTATTAATTTCTGGGAGATGAGTGTTGAAATTTCCAAACATAATTATGGATTTGTCCATTTCTTCACATTTGCTGTTCATTTTCAACACTGTCGTGGCCATTCTACTTCCTTTGGCTTTCCATATCAGTTATAGAATTAGCTTGTTAATTTCTGTGAAACTGGGATTTTGTTTGGGATTACACAGAATTTATAGATTAATTTGGAGAGCACTGACATCTTAACATTATTGAGTCTTCCAGCCCATTAATACAAAATATCACTCCATATATTAGTCTTTGATTTCTCCACTCAATGTTTTGTAGTTTTCAGGATTCATATTTTGTTAGATTAATCCGCAAATATTTTCTGGGTTTAGTGCTTTAGTGAGACTGCTATTTATTTTAACGTCTAGTTGTTTATTACTGGTCATACAGGGATACTATGGAATTTTCACACTGACCTTGCATCCTGCAGCCTTGCTAAATTCACTTATTGGTACTAGCAGCTTCTGGTAGACTCTTTGAGATGGTGGATATGGCAACAATTTTGTCTGCACGTAGAGACAGCTTTATTTCTTCCTTTCCAATCTGTATGCTTTTCATGCTTTTTTTTTTCTTTTCTTTTTGCCTTATTACATTGGTTAGGTATTCAAGTATAATTTTGCAAAGAAGTGGTGGAAGCACAAACCCTTGCCTGGTTCTCTATCTTAGAGAGAAAACATCAGGTGTTCACTCTTACATACAACGTTAGATATGGTTCTTTCATAGATGTCCTTTGTCAGTGTAATATTGAAGTATGGCCCCTGAATATCCAGTTTGCTGAAGTTTTGGGGTTTGTTATCACAATAGAATGTTGTATTATTGTCAAATTCTTTTTCCGCATCTATTGACATGATCATGTGATTTTTATCTTTCATTCTATTAATATGCTATATCGCATTTATTGATTTGGATATGCTGAACCAACCTTGCATCATAGGGATAAATCCCACTTGATCATGGTGTATGATCCCTTTAATGTGCTGTTGAATTTGGTTTGCTAATAGTTTTTGAAAATTTATTTTTTAATATAGGCATTTGTGCTATAAGCTTCCATCTGAACACTGTTGGAGCTATGCTCTGTGATAATATTTTTAAAATTGATTTTCATTTTTATTCAATTCAAAATATTTTGTAATTCTCTTTGCCACTTCCTTTTTGGCCCATGGGCTATTCGGGAGTATTTTTTTAAATTTCCAGATATTTGGCAATTTTTCTGGGTATTTTTCTGTTATTGATTTCTAATTTAGTTATACTGTGGCCAGAGAACAAATTGTGTATATTTTTATTTAAAATCTGTTGATTTTTGTGGCTTAGAATAAGGTCTGTATTGATGAATGTTCCATATATACAAAAAAATATATGTATTATATTATTGTTAGGTATTCTATAAATGTCAATTTAATGAAGTTACTGGATAGTATTGTGTAAATTCTGTAAATCCTTATTGATATTCTTCCTTCTTGCTCTATTAATTTCTGGGAGATGAGTGTTGAAATTTCCAAACATAATTATGGATTTGTCCATTTCTTTATTAAGTTTGATTAGTTTTTGTTCACGTATGTTGAAGTTCTTTTGCTAGATGCACACACATTTAGAACTGTTATGCCTTCTTGGTATGTATTTAGTTACGAATTTTTAGTTATGGAGTGTCCCTTCCTATTCCTGCAATACTTCTTGTTCTGAATTCTAATTTACCTAATATTAATACGGTACTCCAGTTTTCTTCTGATTTGCATGCTGTATCTTTTCCATGTTTTTACTTTCATCTGCTCTAGGTTTTTATATTAAAAATGAGTTTCTTGTGGACATAATACATATAAGGATGAAAATCTTTCCTTTTAATTATAAAGTTTATACCTTTGTATTTCTTTACTTTGGCTTAGTTCTACTTTTATTGAAGTATAGTTAATTTACAATGTTGTGGTAGTTTCAAGTGTACAGCAAAGTGATTCAGTTATACAGATATGTATATATTCTTTTTCAGGTTTTTTTCCATTATAGGTTATTACAAGATATTGAGTATAGTTCTCTGGGCTATACAGTAGATCCTTGTTGTTTATTTTATATATAGTAGTGTGTATATGTTAATCCCAAACTCCTAATTTACTTCTCCCCCCATCCCCACTATACCCTTTGGTAACCATATGTTTGTTTTCTAAGTCTGTGTGTCTATTTCTATTTTCTAAATAAGTTCATTTGTATCTTTTTTTAGATTCCAAATATCAGTGAAATCATATATTATTTGTCTTTCTCCATCTGACTTAATATGATAATCTCTAGGCCCATCCACATTGTTGTAAATGTCATTATTTCTTTCTTTTTTATGACTAACATTCCATTGTATATATGTACCACATCTTCTTTATCCATTCTTCTGTCCATAGACTTTCAGGTTGCTTCCATGTCTTAGCTATTGTAAATAGTGCTGCTATGAACATTGGGGTGCATGTATCTTTTTGAATTAGAGTTTTTTCCAGACATATGCCCAAGTGTGGGATTGCAAGGTCATAGAGTAACTCTATTTGCAGTTTTTTAAGGACCCTCCACACTGTTCTCCATAGTGGCTGTACCAATTTACATCTCCACCACCAGTGTAGGAGGGTTCCTTTTGCTCCACACCCTCTCCAGAATTTATTATTTGTAGACATTTTAATGATGGCCATTCTGACTGGTGTGAGCTGATACCTCATTGTAGTTTTGATATACATTTCTCTAATAATTAGTGATATTGAGCATCTTTTCATATGCCTGTTGGCAATCTGTATGTCTTCTTTGGAGAAATGTCTATTTAGATCTTTTGCCCATTTTTTTATTGGGTTGTTTGTTTTTTGATATTAAGCTGTATGAGCTGTTTTTATATTTTGAAAATTAATCTGTTGGTAGCATCGTTAGCAAATATTTTCTCCTAGTCTGTAAGTTGTCTTTTGTTTTGTTTATGGTTTCCTTTGCTATGCAAAAGCTTTTAAGCTTAATTAGGTCCCATTTGTTTAATTTTGTTTTTATTTCCATTACTCTAGGAGATGGATCCAAAAATATATTTCTGTAAATTATGTCAGAGTGTTCTGCCTATGTTTTCCTCTAGGAGTTTTATAGTATCCAGTCTTACATCTTTAATCCATTTTGAATTTATTTTTGAAAATGGTGTTAGAGAATGTTCTGATTTCATTCTTTTACATGTAGCTGCCTGGTTTTCCCAGCACCACTTATTGAAGAGACTGTCTTTTCTCCATTGTATATTCTTGCATCCTTTGTCATAGGTTTCTTTTTTATGACTAACATTCCATTGTATATATGTACCACATCTTCTTTATCCATTCTTCTGTCCATAGACTTTCAGGTTGCTTCCATGTCTTAGCTATTGTAAATAGTGCTGCTATGAACATTGGGGTGCATGTATCTTTTTGAATTAGAGTTTTTTCCAGACATATGCCCAAGTGTGGGATTGCAAGGTCATAGAGTAACTCTATTTGCAGTTTTTTAAGGACCCTCCACACTGTTCTCCATAGTGGCTGTACCAATTTACATCTCTACCACCAGTGTAGGAGGGTTCCTTTTGCTCCACACCCTCTCCAGAATTTATTATTTGTAGACATTTTAATGATGGCCATTCTGACTGGTGTGAGCTGATACCTCATTGTAGTTTTGATATACATTTCTCTAATAATTAGTGATATTGAGCATCTTTTCATATGCCTGTTGGCAATCTGTATGTCTTCTTTGGAGAAATGTCTATTTAGATCTTTTGCCCATTTTTTTATTGGGTTGTTTGTTTTTTGATATTAAGCTGTATGAGCTGTTTTTATATTTTGAAAATTAATCTGTTGGTAGCATCGTTAGCAAATATTTTCTCCTAGTCTGTAAGTTGTCTTTTGTTTTGTTTATGGTTTCCTTTGCTATGCAAAAGCTTTTAAGCTTAATTAGGTCCCATTTGTTTAATTTTGTTTTTATTTCCATTACTCTAGGAGATGGATCCAAAAATATATTTCTGTAAATTATGTCAGAGTGTTCTGCCTATGTTTTCCTCTAGGAGTTTTATAGTATCCAGTCTTACATCTTTAATCCATTTTGAATTTATTTTTGAAAATGGTGTTAGAGAATGTTCTGATTTCATTCTTTTACATGTAGCTGCCTGGTTTTCCCAGCACCACTTATTGAAGAGACTGTCTTTTCTCCATTGTATATTCTTGCATCCTTTGTCATAGGTTAATTGACCATAAGTGTGTGGGTTTATTTCTGGGCTCTCTACCCTGTTCCATTGATCTATGTGTTTGTTTTTGTGCCAGTACCATACTGCTTTGATTACTGTAGCTTTTAATCAATAGTATAATTTAAAGTAAGGGAGCGTGATTCCTCTAGCTCCATTCTTCTTTCTCAAGATTGTTTTGGCTATTCAGGGTCTTTGTGTTTCCAAACAAATTAAAAATTTTTTTGTTCTAGTTCTGTGAAAAATGCCACTGGTAATTTGATAGGGATTGTACTGAATCTGTAGATTTCCTTGGGAAGTATGGTCATTTTAACAACACTGATTCTTCTAATCCAAGAACATGGTATAGCTTTCCATCTGTTTGTGTCATCTTCAATTACTTTCATCAGCATCTTACAATTTTTGGAGTACAGGTCTTTTTCCTCCTTAGGTAGGTTTATTTCTAAGTATTTTATTCTTTTTGATGCAAAGGTGAATGGGATTGTTTCCTTAATTTCTCTTTCTGATATTTTATGGTTAGTATATAGAAATATAACAGATTTCTGTATATGAATTTTGTATCAACAACTTTACCAAATTTGTTGATGAGCTCTAGTAGTTTTCTGGTAGCATCTTTAGGATTTTCTATGTATCTGCAAACAATGACAGTGTTACTCCTTCTTTTTCCAATTTGGATTCCTTTTATTTCTTTTTCTTCTCTGATTGCTGTGGCTAGGACTTCCAAAACTATGCTGAATAAAAATGGCAAGAGTGGGCATCCTGATCTTATAGGAAATGATTTCAGCTTTTCACAATTGAGTATAATGTTACCTGTGGGTTTGTAATATACAGCCTTTATTATGTTGAGGTATGTTCCCTCTATGCCGACTTTCTGAAGAATTTTTATCATAAATGGATGTTGAATTTTATCAATAGCTTTTTCTGCATCTACTGAGACAATCGTATGGTTTTTATTCTTTAATTTGCTAATGTGGTGTATCACATTGATTGATTTGCAGATATTGAAAAATCCTTGCATCCCTGGGATAAATCCCATTTGATCATGGTGTATGATCCTTTAACACATTATTGACCAAGGGATTTTTGCAGAAACTAATGCCTGTGGCAATAATACGTCTACAGTCAATAATGTTAATGTATTGTTTGAGTCAGTGGGCTAGTATTTTGTTGAGGATTTTTGCATCTATGTTCATCAGTGATATTGGCCTGTAATATTCTTTTTTTGTGGTAGCTTTGTCTGGTTTTGGTGTCAGGATGATGGTGGCTTCATAGAATGAGTTCAGAAATATTCCTTCCTTTGCAATTTTTTTTGAATAGTTTCAGAAGGACAGGTGTTAACTCTTCTCTAAATGTTTAGTAGAATTCACCTGTGAAGTTAACCGGTCCTGGACTTCTGTTTTTTGGGAGTTTTTAAATTACTGATTCGATTTTGGTACTGGTAATTGATCTGTTCACATTTTCTATTCCTTCCTCATTCACTCTTGGGAGATTCTACCTTTCTAAGAATTTGTCCATTTCTCCCAGGTTGTCCATTTTATTGGTGTATAGTTGCTCATAGTAGTCTCTTATGATCCTTTGTATTTCTGCAGTGTCAGTTGTAACTTCTCCTTTTTCATTTCTGATTTTATTGATTTGGGCCCTCTCCCTTTTTTTCTTGATGAGTCTGGCTAAAGGTTTATCAATTTTGTTTATCTTTTCAAAGAACAAGCTTTTAGTTTCATTGATATTTTCTATTGCTTTTTAAGTCTCTGTTTCATTTATTTCTGCTCTGATTTATGATTTATTTAAGGTTTATCATAAATCTTTATGATTTATTTTCTTTTATTAGTTTCGGGTTTTGTTTGTTCTTCTTTCTCTAGTTGCTTTAGGCATAAGGTTAGGTTGTTTATTTGATATTTTTCTTATTTCCTGACATAAGCTTGTATTGCTATAAGCTTCCCTTTTAGAATTGCTTTTGCTGCATCCCACAGGTTTTGGTTCATCATGTTTTCATTTTCATTTGTTTCTAGGTATTTTTTGATTTCCTCTCTTTTTTTCAGTAGCATATCGTTTAGCCTCCACGTGTTTGCATTTTTTTGCAGTTTTTTCTCTTGTAGTTGATTTCTAATCTCATAGCATTGTGGTCAGAAAAGACGCTTGATATGATTTCAGTTTTCTTAAATTTACCAAGGCTTGATTTGTGACCCAGCATGTGATCTATCCTGGAGAACGTTCCATGTGAACTTGAAAAGAAGGTTTATTCTGCTGCTTTCAGATGGAATGCTTTATAAATATAAACTAAGTATATCTGGTCTAATGTGCCATTTAAGGCCTGTGTTTCCTTATTGACTTTCTGTCTGGATGATCTGTCCATTGGTGAAAGTGGGGTGTTAAAGTTCCCCCCATTATTGTGTTACTGTTGATTTCTCCTTTTATGTCTGTTAACATTTACCTTATATATTTAGGTGTTCCTACGTTGGGTGCATGTATATTTAAAATTGTTACATCTTCTTCTTGGATTGATCCTTTGATCATTATGTAGTGTCCTCCTTTGTCTCCTGCTACAGGTTTTATTTTACAGTCAATTTTGTCTGAAAAAGTATTGCTGCTCCAGCTTTCTTTTGATTTTCATTTGTGTGGAGAGCCTTTTTCCATCCTCTCACTTTCGGTCTGTATGTGACTCTACACCTTTTTATTTAAATATACCATATTGTAGTTATTATTTTTTTAATTATTTACTTCTTCTGTGCTTTGATCTTTTGTTCTCTTTTTCTGACTGAATTTGGGTTGAGTATTTGTTATGATTCCAATTTTATTGTTTATCGTTATTCTATTGTTTTATTAGTTATAACTTTTTAATAAGTGGTTGCTATATGCTTTATAATATGTATTTTAATTAATTAGAGTTCACCTTCAGATAACATCATACCACTTAATGTATGATGAGAGCTTTGCAGTTATATCCTTCCAATTCCTTCCTCCCATCTTTTTTTTTTTTTTTTTTTTTTTTTTGCGGTACGCGGGCCTCTCACTGCTGTGGCCTCTCCCTGCTGTGGCCTCTCCCGTTGCAGAGCACAGGCTCCGGACGCGCAGGCCCAGCGGCCATGGCTCACGGGCCCAGCCGCTCCGCGGCATGTGGGATCTTCCCGGACCGGGGCACGAACCCATGTCCCCTGCATCGGCAGGCGGACTCTCAACCACTGCGCCACCAGGGAAGCCCCCTTCCTCCCATCTTTTGTGATTGTTGACATCGTTTTGATTTCACATATGCTATATGCACATACTACATCACTCACCATTACTTATCCTTATACAGTTAATTATCTTTTGGGGCAATTAAAAACAAGGCAAAATATATATTTTACCTTAACGTACTCTTTATTTCTTTGTACAGATGCAAGTTTCTCTCTGCTATTATATTAGTTCTGCTTGATAAGCTTCTTCATAATTTCTTGAACTGCAGGTCTACCGACAATTAATTCTTTTCAGTTTTAGTTTGGGAAAAATCTTCATTTCACCTTAGTTTTTGATAATTGTTTTTGCTTTGTATAAAGTTCTTGACTGAGAGATTTTTAGTTCAGTCTTTTAAAGATGTCACTTTGTTGCTTTGGGGTTTGTATAGATTCTTACAATACAACTCCTGCAATTTTAAATTTTTGTTACTATCTGTGTAATGTGTCTTTTTTTCCTTGTTTGTCTTCAAGATTTTCTCTTAACCTTGGAAACAGAAGTTTGAATATGTTTTGCCACATTTTCAGTCTTGGGGTTTTCTAAGTCTCTTGGATCCATGTTTTGATAACTTTTATTAATTGTTTATTACCTTTGGTCACTGTGACTTCAAATGTTTTCTTCCCCCCTCATTTTCTCTCCTCCTGAAACTTCAATTATACGTATGTTAAACCCTTTGATATTATCTCATAGCTCTGGGAAAGTATGCTCCATTTTTTCACTGTTTTCTCTTTGTGTTACAATTTTAGTAGTTTCTGTTGACCTATCTTTAAATTCATTCATACTTTCCTTGGCTGTATCACATCTACTCATGAGTCCACCAAAGTAATTCTTCATTTCTGATACCACGTTTTATTTTTTCTAGTATTTCAGTTTGGCTTTCTTATCTTTTCCATAGCTCTGATGAAATTCTCTATCTTTTCATGCATGTGGCCCGCCTTTTCCATTAGACTCATTAATACATTAATCAACGTTATTTCAAAGTCCCTGTCTGAGAGTTCCAAAATATGTCATCTTAGGATCTGGTTCTGTTGCTTACTTTATCTCTTGACAATGGTTTATCATTTTTTGCTTTGTTTGTGTGTCTTGTAACTTTTTTATTCAATGCCAGACATCATGATTAGAACAATAGAGAATGAGGTACTTAGGATTGACTCCTGGAAATGGGCACACCCCTTCTTCTGTCAAGCTGAATGAGATGTGTCAATGTATTCAGGTGTTGACCTGGATTTGAATTTTGTTGCCACAGTTTCCTACCATGCCCCAGAGGCTTCAAAATCCTTTAACGATGCCTTTTTCTGAGAGTAAGTACTAGGGTGTCTGACAGTCTTAATATTTGTATCCCCCTAACTTTCAGCCATCACCAAATTCCTGCATAACAGAAGAGGGTCACTCTCCATACCTGGTCCCTGCACCAGTGGTAGGTGGCTGTTGCTTTTACTCATATTTATAAGGCTGGCTGTGGGGCAGGATGTCTTGTCCCGTGTCAGTCTTAAATACCCTTGTTTTCTGGGCTTCCAGCATGAGAGTTTCCTAGTGTTTCAGCTTCTTTTAACTATATGAGGGATTTTGAAATAATCTGTATCCTCAGATTTCTCAATTCTCCTCTTCCCAATTTTACCAACACAATTTGAGGTTACGTATTCAGATTATAATTATTCTTTTCAGCTTCAGTTTGGGGGAAAAAAGTTGCTTAGAAAATTTCAGTCATTCCTGTAACCAAATTAATGAACATTTACATATATTCTATGTTACTGACAAAAATTGTTGACGATTATAGATAGTTTGAAACCTGACTTCCCCATTCTTAGCTCTTGCTTTCGATTAATTTCTCAATTAGTGGAGGAAACTGAAGAGAAAAAAAAATTTATGATATAAGTTTTTCCCAAATTTTTCATAGTCTATAAAAGAATTCTAAAGTGATAGTATTGTCATAATTTGAAAATTAAGGGAAACATAAAGCTTAAATCTGTTTCTTTAAAAATCTTACTGGTAATTGCTTGAGAAAATAGGATCAGTATGAACATATTCCAAATCACCATAAAAAACAAAAATAAACAAAATCAAACAAAACACACATGGCACAGCAAAAGAATAAAAACAGACTAAAATAAAGAAATAACAAAACACTATAAAAAACTGGATATAGGGCTTCCCTGGTGGCGCAGTGGTTGAGAGTCCGCCTGCCGATGCAGGGAACGCGGGTTCGTGCCCCGGTCCAGGAAGATCCCACATGCCGCAGAACGGCTGGGCCCGTGAGCCATGGCTGCTGAGCCTGTGTGTCCGGAGCCTGTGCTCCGCAATGGGAGAGGCCACAACAGTGAGAGGCCCGCGTACCGCAAAGAAAAAAAAAAAACAAAAAAAAAAAAAAAACAAACAAAAAAAAAAACAGGATATAATAATATGACAGAAAAAACATAAAAATAGGAATTCAAATATAGGTATGCTAAACTCCACTTTTAAAGGCAAAAGAAGAGACTGTGCCTTTAAACGACTGACCTAAGCTTAAAACAAAAGACAAGGTAAACACTGATAAGCAAGATAAAATAGAAATGTAGAGTGACAGCAACATTAACTTGAGACAAAGTAGAACTTGAGGTGAGAACATTAGACGTGAAAAAAGTCTATCCATCGGTTGTTTGAGAAGGTCTTTTCCTTGCTTTTGCGTATGGATGCCTTTCTTGTTGGGCATATATTACTTTGATCACAAACGTTTTTCCTCCTAATTCTCTAAAGTTTTCCACATTAGGTGATCACATCTAGTGCTGTACATTGATCTGAAGCTGTGCCCACTTCGGTGTTCCTGGAAGGAGTAGCTCTCCCATTCGTAAACTCCACCAGGATACAGTGAGCAAGGTATATGTCACGGCCACATTTACTATGTCTGTCACATTGTATCCGTTTTTCAAGGAGATCAAATCAACATTGATGTGTTGTTTGCTCTCTATCTCACTGTCACCTTCTCATGATTACCATCCCTTTGTTCACTGCCACAGCTACACATGCTTGAGAATCCGTCTATGTTGTCTGCCATCATCCAGTTCAAACTGTCTTGCCACGTGATTTCATACCTCCACCAGCTCGCTTTCGATTTTTCTTTTATTGCTTTTCTATAAAGCTCTTTTGTTCATATTAAGGTAAACTGAAAGGTGATTTATGCAAAATGCTTACAAGCTCCTGTACAAAAGCTGTTTCCCAGATTTTTCTTTCTTCTGCATCTTTTGAGTAAACAAATCTTTCATGAAGCAGAACAGGTTCTGTTGTCCCACCTCATCTTCCACTTTCCCTCCCTCTCTCTCTAGTCATCTTTGAATGGCACAGCCAGTATTTTTTTTCCAACAAGATATTGGTAGAATCAGGCTCTTTGATCTTCAGCCAAAAGGCAATGTGATACAGACAACTTTTAGACAAATCTCCAGTTTCCAGCAAACTATAATGCCATGTGTCCTTACTGGACAGAAGCTGAGTAAATTATTCTCCTGCCTCATACTCTGAATCTAAGCACTTGTATTTCTGAATAACTTGAAGGACTCTGAAGTTCTTATTTTTAGAAGTGAAGCACAGGGATGCTTTGGAAAGCACGATTTCCACGCTGGCCCTACTCCCACCTCTACTTGTGATAAACCTCATATCCTTAGAAGCAATGCAAGCCCATTTCTCCCTGGGATGAAGAGGGACTTAGCACTGCATGGGAGAAGGGAGATGTTGAGATTGGAGACCAAGTGATGGGGTCTCATCCTAAGTGCAGAGACTCCTGAAGAGGAGGGGGTGCCTGTGTCCTCATGCGTCCTCGCCTTTCCTGCATCAACCTCTGATGACTGGGAATGAATGAGTCCCAGCTTATTTCTCAGTTCAACCCATTCACACTGTAATTAGGGATAATTCCTTTAAAAGCCACTAAGTTACTCACTGGAGACTTTAGTTTCCAGTACAGTTGTAACTTTGCATATTTTTGGACGCTTGCATTTACTTTTCGGTGAGAAGACTCGGCCCTTTCTTTGTCTGCTCTGCTTCTTGAGGACAAATTTACACTTTCCTGAAGAAACCATGTGGCTCCCAAGCTGAAGGATGATGGAACAGCCCAGGATACTCCGGAGAGCGCCCAGGACTTACTACACAGGTCCCGTGGGATGATGGGATTCATCTTGCACGAAGCGGCCCTGAGCTGGGCCACCACTGCCGCATCCCACCACCACTGCCGCATCCCACCACCACTGCCGCATCCCACCACCACTCTCCTCCTTGGTTTAGGCTGCTTGACTGCTTGTCATCACCTGACGAAACATCTGTCATGAGTTTGTGACTTTACATGTTCTACTCCTCCATTCCCCCTCCTGCCCTGGTCAGGTTCTGCTGATCTTTGTGGTGTGTTTCAGGTACATCATCCCCTGGAGACCTTCCCTGATGACCCTCCTGAGACCCTCCTCGGACGTCTGCAGAGAGCCCCTAGGAAGGCAGTGCTGGGTAATGATCTACAGAGTGCACGTCCCCAGGAGAACATGAGCTGCAAGGGCGCCTAGCAGAGCCCATGTCTGCACCGCCTGCAGGAGCTCCTCTGATGAATGCAGGTGGGAACACAACTGACCTTCACGCTTCTAAGTGGCCAACAGGCTTTCTTCAGGTCTGAGTATAACAGCAAATCATTATCTCTATCATTAACATAAGTGAGTCTACTATATATCAAAAATAAAGTCCTTCAAAACATTTATTAAATTTTAGATGACTTACCCAAATTCGTTCAAGTTGTTCTAATATTATATGAGACACTGCTGCAGTGCAGTTACTTCTTAACCAACCATAGATCAGGAGGGGAGCAATATTAACATGAGCCTCAGAGGTCACCCACCCGACGTCTCTGCCCATCACACCTTCTAACTCAGTTCAACAGACCACATGTTTACTGAAACAAAACCACTTTCTAGTGTCACATCATTGGAGCTCATGCTACATAATGCCATTGTCAAGAATGATTATCACACAAATGTACTATCTATCCAAGAAAGGAAAATGTGATGAGCCTGTTTAAAATGAGGCGAGTCTGTCAGAATGGCCATCATCAAAAAATCTACAAACAATAAATGCTGGAGAGGGTGTGGAGAAAAGGGAACCCTCTTGCACTGTCGGTGGGAATGTAAATTGATACAGCCACTATGGAGAACAGTATGGAGGTTCCTTAAAAAACTAAAAATAGAACTACCATACGACCCAGCAATCCCACTACTGGGCGTATACCCTGAGAAAACCATAATTCAAAAAGAGTCATGTACCAAAATGTTCATTGCAGCTCTATTTACAATAGCCAGGACATGGAAGCGAACTAAGTGTCCATCGACAGATGAAGCGATAAAGAAGATGTGGCACATATATGCAATGGAATATTGCTCAGCCATAAAAAGAAATGAAATTGAGTTATTTGTAGTGAGGTGGATGGACCTAGAGTCTGTCATACAGAGTGAAGTAAGTCAGAAAGAGAAAAACAAATACCATATGCTAACACGTATATATGGAATCTAAAAAAAACAAAAATGGTTCTCACGAACCTAGGGGCAGGATAGGAATAAAGATGCAGACGTAGAGAATGGACTTGAGGACAAGGGAAGGGGGAAGGGTAAGCTGGGACGAAGTGAGAGAGAAGCATTGACATATATACACTACCAGATGTAAAATAGCTAGCTAGTGGGAAGCAGCCGCACAGCACAGGGAGATCACCTCGGTGCTCTGTGACCACCTAGAGGGGTGGGATAGGGAGGGTGGGAGGGAGACGCAAGAGGGAGGGGATGTGGGGATATACATATGCATATAGCTGATTCACTTTGTTATACAACAGCGATTAACACGACATTGTAAAGCACTTCTACTCCAATAAAGATGTTAAAAAACTCTAAAAAAAATATTCAATTAAATTAAAAAATAAAATGAGGCGAGTCTGACTCACTCCCCTGGTTCTCCTGGAAATCCAATAGTGCTTTGCTGATTAACTGAAAGGGGATCAATAAAATATATCTAAGATTCTGAGGCCATCTGCTTCTGAATAGAACAATTTACGAATGGCTCAGCTTAAAATATCAATCATACAATATATTCATACATTATAGATTAATAAAATATATCTAAGATTCTGAGGCCATCTGCTTCTGAATAGAACAATTTACGAATGGCTCAGCTTAAAATATCAATCATACAATATATTCATACATTATAGATTAATAAAATATATCTAAGATTCTGAGGCCATCTGCTTCTGAATAGAACAATTTACGAATGGCTCAGCTTAAAATATCAATCATACAATATATTCATACATTATAGATTAATATAGTGTATATAAATATTTATATTTATAAATGCATAACTTTATGTAATGTAAACCAATATAATATTTCAATTTATCAATATATAGCAAGATATAAGACTTAATAGCAATTATAACAACTTTTAACAACATAGCTGAAAATTTACATATAAAATGTTTTAATGAGGCTATATTTTCTCATTAATTAGATTAAAATTGAAACAATGTACCTTAACTTTTAACGGACTGGGAGCTACCCTACCTTCCACCTTTACTTGCTCCCCCTTCCAGGTTCCCGGTTAAACAGTTAGTAACATATAAACAACAAACATATAAACAACACCCTAAATGTGTTCTTTGGACTAACAGTCACTTAATACATGTTTCTAGAATAGTAATTTCTAAGAATCTGAAATGTATCAAAAAATCAAAATTTTCATGAAGCAGTTCAGAAACACCATCTCAGAACAAATGCATATACGACTGTTAGTAAAATACCTCTGGGCACAGATACATTATTCTCCAAAAGATAAGTAAAGCATGTTGTATTCTTATGGTTCATGAGTCCGAAAAAAAAAAAAATCCAAGGAAGAATAAAAGCAGAAATTTGATAAATGTTAGATGGGGCGGACAGTTATTCTATGATCGACCATGTTAGTAAGAAATATTGTTTTATTTTGTCCTTTAAAAAGGCTTAGTCAAAAAGTCAAAAGGTGGGGCTTCCCTGGTGACGCAGTGGTTGAGAGTCCGCCTGCCGATGCAGGGGACGCGGGTTCGTGCCCCGGTCCGGGA
>NW_020172269.1:1642399-1647481 GCF_003031525.2 Neophocaena asiaeorientalis asiaeorientalis | reverse complement strand
AAAAAAAAAAAAATCCAAGGAAGAATAAAAGCAGAAATTTGATAAATGTTAGATGGGGCGGACAGTTATTCTATGATCGACCATGTTAGTAAGAAATATTGTTTTATTTTGTCCTTTAAAAAGCCTTAGTCAAAAAGTCAAAAGGTGGGGCTTCCCTGGTTGCGCAGTGGTTGAGAGTCCTTCTGCCGATGCAGGGGACGCGGGTTCGTGCCCCGGTCCGGGAAGATCCCACGTGCCACGGAGCGGCTGGGCCCGTGAGCCATGGCCGCTGAGCCTGCGCGTCCGGAGCCTGTGCTCCGCCACGGGAGGGGCCCCAGCAGTGAGAGGCCCATGTACCACAAAAAAAAAAAAAAAAAGTCAAAAGGTAAAATTAACATGAATATGCTTTAAGTATGAAACAGGTGCCATACAACAGCAGGTCAAAATGTCCATATGATACAATGGCTATGATAACCTGCCATAAGCTTCTTTGACAAAATTGGTAGCTAGCGTGTTCACAGTATGAGTTTTCTAAGAGGACAGAGGTATAATGCAAATGTCTACATGCTATTCAAGAGTGAGCGGACAGAGGAAAGGTCACTCAAAGTTTTTGTTGGAACAGTTAAACTAATTTCACTGTTTTTTAAACTAAATGTGCTGATTATTTTGGTGACAGCATTGCCAGTGCATTAGGAAAGTAAAATATTATCCTTTCATATACCGAAAAAGACGTCTAAAGCCCTGGAATACCATATATTACATGCTATCTGATCATCCTTTGTCATGGTTTCATTAAAAAGGATATGTGATCATCTTCGTGTAAAATGTTTATAAGTGTATGTATGTATGACGCTTATTCAGATTTTAACAACTCAGTAATAGATGATTACAAGGACAGAAGGCAAGTTTCAGTCAAGAATCATTCAGGCGTATGAAAAAACACAACGACTTGAGTGTTCTTCCTGACTTATTACTAAACAGGACACATAACAAATTATAATACATAAGGTAGAAAGAGAGAGAAGAAAATAAATATGTCTCCTAAACCAGCTCTGAACTATCCACAGATACGTGTCCTTATTACTAAATTTTAGTGCTATATATTGGGACAATCTTGGTAGGTAGGAAATTACAAGGAAGATAATATAATTCTGAAGCCATAAAATATTCCGTAATGGAAGGTGTTGCAAGATAATTTGCCCATGAGCAACATCTGCTTTTCTAATATGATCATATGTTAAGGCGATTTTAAAAATCAACTAAACAATTCATAAGATGATTTTATTCTCTTGTTACTATATAGGTTTATTATACCATCTTTCAACCAGGGATTATTTCATGGGAGTCTGTTGCAGGACAACTGTTCTTTTAGGTCACTAGACTCCAAAGAGAGAACAAAACCCATCTTCCAAACAGCACACGTTCATAGACCGTCGCCAATATCACCCCATATTCGTGAAGGCAAAACGTATAAAAGTCTTACACGCGCCCGTGTCCTGCGGACCAGGGAGCTGAGCACCTCCCCCCACATAAGGAACATTTTTTAAATGAGTTGCCTGGTCAGTTAGGGCTCCTACTAAAAGCTAGCAGCAGATTTGGTCCAACTCTAAACACAGCACCAAAAATATGATTCTGTACAAATCCCCTCAGCCATCTCTTCGCCTTAAAACAGATTCCATTCTCCAAAAACACAGTGAATGATCTACCCCAACCTCAACTTCATTATGAAAAGGAATCATGCCCATGAAAAAAGAAATTCTATTCTACTGAAAGAACTGTTTCATTAAAGTGACATAGTTTTCACACCCAAAGCTAATTTGTAGCTAAAGCAAAAGCAAACAAAGAAAAAACAACCACACATTCTTACAGCTATTTGGGCACCAACCTGGGACAGGCTGAGGTGTTAACACCACTGTGGGAAGAGGCCTAGAGGCAGGAGCTGGCCTGGACAGAGACATGGCTACTTGATTTGCCAACAGTTGAGGCTTCTCAGGCCCATGGAACAATCTCGATTCCTCAGGATATATCCATGTTGAGTCCAGAGCAAAGGAATTATTAAAAAAGATCTGTCCAAAGAGAAAGCAAGCATAACACTTAAGACCATGCACAGAATAACAGCTGAAGACTGTAAAATACTTGTCTTACATTGAATATTGGAGATTCTATGCATGGAGATTCTATAAAGCCACTATCTTAAAACCTGAAGATCCACAGGGCTCTGATACCAATCACCTTCTAGTTAAGTCTCCTGGGCTGGTCTTCAGCTATTGACTTGGTTAGTTCCTCCCAGCAGCCAGTTAACAGATATAGAATCACACCCCCCCCCAGTGAGGCAAGCAGTGTGTTGTAGAACAAGTCAGTGTACTACTTTCTACTGGTTTTCAGGTAAACCAAGTGGAGCCAGTATGTCTGAATTCAAAAGCCAAGAAAAACCATCAGAAAGACGAACACTCAAAGCAATAATACCAAGGAAAACTTACTTTTAAAACGTACACTTGAGTTATATACGGTTTAGGGCTAGATTCTGAACAATAGTTATGGATTTAAAAACTGAAAAATTCAAAAACTAGTACTTCTGATTCAGAAGTAGGAATTTTATATTATCCTATGGAAACCAAATATTCTAAGCTAAAACAAAATCCCCCACCACCACCATCTACTGGTGCTTTTGAACAGACCAATCTTATTCTGAAAAGACTTCTCTCCAGACCGAGATGGTTGATCTATTGCAGTTAGAAACTAAAATTACACAGTGATTTCTGTTACGGCAATACCCAACAACTTAAAAATTAACAGCCCATTTATCCAATCAGGCTAGCTGCATTTTTACCTTACAATTAGGTATCCTTTTGTCTATCCAACTTTTCCCAATGGGAAGTGGAAGAGAAGATGGGCAGACATGTGGGAAAATGGGCACCAATTCCACAGTGGAAGAGGGGGACAGTCCAATCGATGGAGAATGACCACCAAACAGCCACTGAAACCCAAGAAAAGAGAAGGGTGTGCTCATTAGCCTACATCAACTCTCCTTTGTACCAAAAGATGCTGGGATAGCTGCTTTAAAAGGGAATTTTAAAATGCATGTATTTGATTATGAGAAAAATCTCCTTTTTCCCAGTCCAAAAAAACCCCCACAAACATTCAAAATTCATAAAAATTTTCATATCTGAATCATCACAATGCATTTACAACACTGCTTTCTCTAATATTAAGGAAGAACTTCTAAGCACAAAACCATGAGAACATGGTAAGAGATGGATTTCTGCCCTGAGAATATGAAAAACCACAATGGGAAGGTGAAATGCTGGGTATTCCTTTTACAATTCTTGAATTCTTTTTATAAGCAAGCAGAGAGCTATATTTTATGATATTCTTTTCCGTATATCATTTTATATTAATTATATTTATCATTTTTAAAACAGGCACAAGTAATATTTTTAAAATAAGAGGTCAGGATTCAAAGTTTCCCAAGGTTCGCAAATGCAAATAGATTCCGAGGCAAAGAAAACATAAATGAGCTTATCACATAACTGAAGATCCCAACGCACAGAATAAAATAGCAAACGTTGAAAGGGGGCAGACAATTTAGGAGCCAGTCTCTCTAATTAAATTAACTGAATCCTTATCAGTGGAGAATAAGATCATTGTTCAATGGTACGGAATACTTCAGTACGCATTTGTTCTAAAATCATAAAAGCATTTTTGAATTTCCTGTTATGTGAAAATGTTCTTCTGGTTTAAATAGTTATTTAACAGAAAATATGGTAGCACAAAATATTTTAAAGATTAATACTAAGTTTGGGGGAGATTTTTCGTTTTAAATTTACACAAGAAAAAAAAAAGCATTTTCTATACGGAAAAAAAATAAAATGTAGTTCCTTGACACCATATACCTCTAGTGGTAGCACTCGCATATGACAACCCCTTCAAAATATCAAAAAAGCTACCAACGCTTATTCAAAAAAATCCCCAACGTTAACTGCACCACACATCAAAATACCATATCCAGTACCACATATGTGATGTATCATTACATGTAAAGACCAATTTAGGAGAGGTAACAACATCTTTTAGAAAAGCTCACAATATAATACTGGAATTAAATTAATTATGTGGTGTATTCTAACATCCACTCATTTGAATATGCTAATTAGGACAGTCATTGGAATAAAATACATGTTATTCTCTGATTTAAATGCATCTGCCTAGTTAGATAGCAAACAATGGATCTTGCCAAAACCAGCTTCCCTTGCTCTGTTACACCATTAATCAAAGGCACAGTCACTTTTTCTTTTTAATTCCAGGTTTTAAACGCCAAACTCTTCTAAAGTGCAATATGACACTAGGTAATTTGGTCGACTCAGGCAGACCTAGGGTGGGAGTGGAAATCACCGGTAGCATTTCTCAGTATTAAAGGCAGGATTTCCCCGCAGGCTTCCATTGGTTTGAATTTTCTTAAGCATTGTCCTGAGTCTATTTTCAAATGAAAACAACAAAAACATAAAAAACTAGATCAGAATCAGAAACAGCTATTGATTCCCAGCTTGCTTTCCAAGCCTGTCAGAGACTGTAAAAGTATTAACTTCTATTCGGTAAGTCGGCCACAGTTGGCAGCTGCAACGCCAGGCTCCGGAGGCGATACTTAAGCACCGCGCTCTGGACAACGACCCCGGCCCGGGCGAAAGTTGTGGCCAAAGCGGTCCCAACTCTGGGCTCGGGGTGCGGGTCTCCAAACTGCTCGTCTGAGAAACCGGGAAGACATACTGCAAAAACTGCCGAGAGGCAGAACGAGACGTCGAAGCATGAACTTTGTTGCCGATGCATGGCTGCCAGGCTGCGCCGTGATGGGCTGGGGAGCCGAGGACCACCGCGGGAGGAAAGAGCGCAAGCCACAGGGCCGGAGCCGCCGGAGCGGGGCGAGGGCCGCGCCCAGGGGCCAGGGGGGAAGCCGGCGACCCCGAACCCGGGGCCGGGGGCCGGGGACACATTACCTGCCCGTTGAGCAAGGGGTAGTGGTGCACAGCTGCGGCGGCGGCGTGGTCTGGCGCAGAGGGCAGCGGCAGCAACGGCAGCCAGCCGGGCAGCCCCGGGAGCAGCGGGGCG
>NW_020172269.1:1589948-1642174 GCF_003031525.2 Neophocaena asiaeorientalis asiaeorientalis | reverse complement strand
CCGGCCAGGAGGGGAGACGGGGTCCACCAGCAGCGGCGAGGCCAAAGTGGCGGCGCCTGAGCCAGGCACGTCCAGCCGCCGGGCGGTGCTGGGGGCGCCGACGGGGATCGCGCGCGGGCCGCTCAATGCCTGGCGAAACCTGGGTCGAGGGCGGAGGGTCCCCAGGGGATGCTGCCTGCAGCCCCCGACGCCCGGCGGGCACGGATTGCCACTGGGGACAGGTAGATTTCTCTCCCTGGAAAATCTGCCAAACACTTTCCTACGACCCCAGCGGGTCCTCTGCCCCGGCGGCCCCTACCCCACGCTCTACTAGTTCAGGCGCCACACACTCCAGGCGGGTCGCCTCTGGGCCTCTGCACGGGACAGACGGTTGTCGCTGGGATTGCCCACTGTGAACTGGCCCTGGATTCTACCGGGCCCAGAACTGTACTCCTCCTTTACCCACCTCACGCGGCCTCTTCAGTGCAACCTGGGCTGCCTGAGGCCAAGGACCACCCCTCCTGCGAGAACCCTCGCTCGGTCCGCACAGCAGAGCCTGGTTCCGCGCGGGTCACACGCGGTCGCCGCCAGGCGGCGCGCGCCCCGGCTGACCTCCCTCCTGCCGCAGACCCCGGTCCCGCGCGGTACCTCCTTGTGATGCCGGGGCTCTGAGACCCCGCCCAGCTGTGGGCTGTTCGTCGCCCAGAGCTGGTTGGAGACTTCCACGTGCTAATAAACTGCTTAGGTCGCTACGCCGGAGAAAGCCCACCACAGTCAACAGCGCAAGCACGGTGTTTCTTAGGAGCATTTGGTGAAGGGCCTTCCTGCCGCCTAAAGCAGAAGGAAGCTATTATGAGGCATGCTTTTAAGAGCTTGTATGAAAAGCCCACCCTGACCTGGACAGGAGAGCATGCACCCACCCAGGTACACCACAGACACACCTGGGACTCGCCTCACCTCTGGACTGATCCGTCGACCTCCCTCCTGAGATAAACTAAAGCACCAGAGTGCTTTCGGTTTGCTTCTAGGGTTGTTTCCTCATTCTTCTAATTTGCTTATTTCCTCCTGGCCTGGCATGATTTCTTTTAGATCCTGGCATATGCTAATTTACATAGCTGGCATCTCCGTGTTTTCCTCCAGGCAAACCATTTTTCAATTAGCAAGTTTATCTCTCTCTTTGATGCAAAAGTCCTGGCAAGATTTTGTTTTTTCTCACCTACAGTCAGAAAGCTCTGCAGATTAGAAGACTGTTACTATTCAGCTTAAGCCCTTAATTCATGCGCATATATTTGTATGTGCACACACTCCTGATATGTGTCTTGATCTCGGTGGCCACAGCCAGACTAAGGAACTGGGGCAGGTGTCTTTGGGCGGGCTAAGGTGAACCCTTAAAGGGTCCTGTTTGAATGGGAGTTATTCATCCCTTCTCCATTGTTTGGAGGCTGGCAGTGCCCGGCTTGCATGCTGCCCTCAGCAAAAGCAAGTGTAGTGTACACAGAACCCACACTCCCAGGAAACAGGATTTAGCCATGATCTGGGGGTGCTTCAGCAGGTGCTTTGGGGGGAGTCTCACCCGTTCCCACACAGCCCCGTCCTTGAAGTGGTTCTGTTAAAGTATGCTCTTGTAAACTGGTTGTATTTATTCCCTCCCTGGGCTTTCCAGTGCCCTGAGCACAGGATGCCTTGGGCAGCTGATCGGCTCTGAACAAGAGCTGGGAAATTACAAGTATGTTCATTCAAAGAATCTCAAAGTAGCCCAAACTCCTTTGCTGCTTCCTGCCATGGGCTTGACTGTATTCATCTATTACAGTGTTTTGAACCCCTTTCCCTACCATGCTGTGCTCTGAATTCTGGGAACACAGCAGAGGACAACAGAGATGCAGAGCGATTTTCACTAATCAGTTAATGGATATGACAGGGGAACCAGGAGATGGACTTATCCCCTATTTCTGGCTCTTGTTTTAATCACATTCATCTCAAGGTTTTCCTCACACACCCCACTCGACCCAGGAACAACCAGACACCCCCGTGGATAGGAGAAGCCCCCTTTACTATGGGTACTGTCTTTCCAATGGGTATTTAAGAGGACTCTTTTAAAGCAGGAAGACTTGTTCTCCATGAGGACCAGAAATCAGGGGACCTCCCATCTGTGCATGGAGGCTCCATGCCAGGTAGAGCTGTGCCACGGGTGGACAGGTGTGCTTACCTATCAGTGCCCCCAGGGGGTTAGCGCCCCGTAAACTCAGGCCCTTTATCTCCCTATAAAAATCAGTGACAAATTCTCCTTGTAATGGGTTTTATACACAATCTAGTCTCCAGTTCTCCTAACCAATAAAAACAGCCTTAAGTCTGTCTGTATTTTTCACGCAAAACCAGCAGAAATTTCCAGCTAATCTGTGACAGGCTGAAGAAAGACGAGATCCACAGCACGAGAAAAGTGTGAATTGTCCTCATATGCTAATGAGTTCTGAATTGTTTATCACCTTTTTGGAAAAAAGAATGTTGGGTGTTAGGGAGAGATGGATGAAGTAAGATTTTGCAGCTTGTAGAAGGATTTTTTCAAGTTTTTTTGTTTTTACTCTTTTTCTAAGTAAAATATAAGAGAAACTCCCACCTCAAAAGAAAGAGAGGGAGAAGCATGAAGGTGCCTTCTCCGGGCCTGCCGAGTTAAAGTAATGCCCAGAGCAATGGGGCAGGCGGGAGTGGGGACGTGTGGGGTGGAGAACTGAGATGTTGCCTGAGCCGCGGCCCTGTCCTGCCCACCAGCTCACACTGCCAGAACATCTTTCCAAAACCAACGCTGATCCGACTGGGTCCCTCCCTGCTGAAGGCTCGCCAACTGTGCTATGATGAGGCCCTGGATGAAAGCCACGAAAGCGAACCACCGCCTCGGGAGACTGGCATCTTCAGGAGGAGGAATTGGTGATTTGATACCTGACTCGGTGTGGGCTGACACGGAGCGGGCGTAAGAGTGATTTTTCCAAAGTTCTGCCAAACTCGGGAGTCTGCAGCTGAGCATCCCTTCCCAGATATGAGGGGCCTTTGGGGATGGGCAGCAGAGAGGAGAGGTTGCTCCAGACAGGACGACTGGGAAGTCTCCGAGGGACCCCTGGAAAGATCCATCCGTGTCGCGGTTGCCTGGAGTCAGGAGCAAAGTCTTGGATGAAGACACGGAACTGGAATTAGCACAAGGATGGAGAGGGGTAGCCTTCCGCGGTGGTGGCTGAGATCAGAGATGTGGATGGGGTCACCCCAGGCGAGCACAGAGTGGGAGAGGAGAGGCCGTCGGGGGGTCCCCGTCATGGGGAGTGAAGCTCTCTAGGACACACAGAGGGGAACCGAGGCAGGTGGTAGCACGAAACCACCCTGGATGGGCAGGAGTGTGTTCGTCTGTTAAAGGGTATTATTATTGTTTTTATTATAGATGTGGTATTGCAGGAGATCTGGAAAATATAGAAAAGCATTATGAATCAAACCCACTCAGGGAAAAGGAACATGAACCTTTCGTCGACCTCCCCTCCAGAGTATGTTTTTCTTCTTATCTCTCTCTATATAGCATGATAATGTATATTGTATATATATTACATATAGTAATATATGTTAGCATATATTTTAGCATCTTATCGTATTACATTTTATAGTAAATTGCATTTTATAACAAATCGTTTTAAACCTTATTTTTCACTCAGCATCATAGCATGAGTGGGTTCCCCACATCGTTGAAAATACCTAGAGGAAGCTCACGGAGGACGTGTAGGAGTGGGGGTGAGTCTGCCCTGAGTGGGAATCAGTAGCCCATGTGGGACAGCAGCGGAGCCTGCTCAGCAGCCGGTCCATTTTGTAGCTGTAAAGAACTACCCGTCTACCCACCTAACTTCCCACCATCCATCGATCTAAGTCATAGGTAAAACGTCGCAAACACTGGAGTGCATAGATGCCGTGTGGGACACAGTGAAGACCTTGAAAACCAGACACCCCGGGCAGTTATTGAGGGATGCTCAGGACAGCGCAGAGGCCTCCCTCCCTGCGTCCAGACCCGCCGCCCTCTGTGGAGCACTTCCCCAGGTCCACACTGATCTCGGGTCGGCTCAGCAGAGGTCCCGGATGGCAGGAACTGCGTGCTCTCCCCTCTCCTCTCCACAACAGCTGAGTGTCCAGTGACTAGAACAGAATACTCCTCATGCTGGATTGAAACCCCAGCCTGGGATCGTTACTGAGCCCCCAGTGGGTGCAAAGACAGGCCAGCTGTCTGACCACGTCCCATCCAACAGACAATAACCCAGCCAGGGCTTTGCAGGTTGTGTCCTGCATAAGGGTGCCCGGCCAGGAGAGGGACTGGGGTCCACCCAGAAGGACAGCTTCCTGGGACCCACACCAAGACAGCCTGGGCTCTGGAGAATGACGGTGAGGAAGACGGATGTCCCCCATGAAGCTTAGAGTCTGGGAGATGGTGACAACCCCAAAGAGGTGACAACAAAGAGCAGTGCCCTGCTTATCCTTGGTGCCCCGGGTCCAGAGAGCCAATGGTGGGAGAGGGCCTGGCCCAGCATGCCCTCTGAGGTCACCCCGCCTCCAGCCCATCCTTTCTGCTCCTGGCCCCTTCCTGTGCCCTTTCCTTTCCCAGAGCTCTCTGGTGATCCCAGCTGCTGGGGGAGGGGACGGAGGCCTTTAATCTTATCAGGACATGATTTACGGGTACCTAGACAAGGAGGGACAGGAAGACCTTTGGTGCCGTGCGTTCTCACAAATCACACGATTCATCGGCCTTATTCTCGACATACACATCTGGTGGCATGATTTGTGGCGTCTGGAGACATGAAATCGTTTGCCTTTTCTCTACAGAGCCTGACCAGACAGCTAGAAAGCCATCATGATGTGTGCTAAGTAGGGCTTTTGTCAGAAAACACCCGAACTTCCTATTTGGACACAAACATTTGTGCTTGTGTATAGTTTTATCTTATTTCGTCAAAGCATGCTGATCTCACACCAGATGAAGCCAGTGGGCTAACCCTGCTCCAATCTGTCCCACGTGAAGCGCTCGTTCCCTGGATTTCTCAACTGGAGCGGAGAAGGGGGCGGGAATTCCCACCGTCCGTGTCCCTGTGAAGGGCACACTTGGCCGTTACTCTGCTTAATTATACTGTGGCCAGGCCACACGCTGACACGTAAGAGGGGCCACAACTGGGAGACTTGTTACAACAGCCCTGCGAATCGGAAATAATTCGGGAGGAGAAGCAGCTTGGTCTGAAGTGGGAAAGAATGTAGATTATCAAGTGCGTTTTTAACACAGTCTTTCTGTTAGGAGGCGAAACCGGGAGCACGAGGTAACAGGAGGTCGGGGAAGCCCCACTGTGCCCGACTGGAGCAGGGGAGCTGCTTCAGCAATTAGTGCCCTGAGAGCATCCCTCTGCCTTCTCAGGCTCACCAGCCTCCTCTGTCCGAGGCTACACTTTGCAGTTCCAACCAGGTTCAGATCAGCACCAACTCCAAAGCACAGGGCCTGAATTCATGACATAGTCCAGAACACGTTTCTTCAGAGGCACCAGAAGAACGAGATTCCTGGGGAGAGGATGGCCCTCACCGTTCCCAGTAGCAGAGCTGACCGGAATGCCGAGGATCACAGCACCCCTCCCCCACCTGCCAGCAGCAACCAAGCCACCAGGATGCCAGGCCTGCCACGTGGGCTCGCTAGTCCACGTCTGGATCCAACCCGTGGTGTGAGCTGTGTGCCAGCGCTCAGAGCGCTGAGGAGGGTGGGAGTGGGGTCCTTCAGCAGGCCGGTCGCCAGCGGTCGGTTGTGACAGGGTGACACATCGTCCATCCTTGACCTCACACGTGTTCACACGCTTCCCGTCACGTTGGCAGGGTACAGCCGGGCAGCTGTTCTCTACAAGTCTTCGATTTCACCAGCAGCGTGCTTTCCTGAACCCAGGGATCATAATCCTTCAAATCCAGATTCTCTAACCTCAACGGTGAGTTATGTCTCAACAGGAGAAAAGGTGGATATGCCTAAAGTGCTCTCTGCACCGCTGACTGTCTTCATGGTTTTCACCTCGATGAGATACTCTTAGGCTAAGAAAAAAATACAATTTCACAGAAGATAGTCTGTGTTTCTTCTTCCCTGAACTGTTAACTTAAATAATTCTGTGCGTCCACCACATTCTGCCACTTAACCTTTTCTCCAACTCGTTAATAAATATATTGAAATAGACTTGCCTTGGGACCAATCTCGGGGGCATCCAACTTCTGACCTTTTTCTATGTTCAGAACTCTACACAGGGCAAAAGTTTTGATTATTTAAGGAGCTAAGTAGTAAAATAGAGGTGCATACATGAAACCGGGGACCAGGAGTGAGGTTTTCGTAGGGACGCCGGTGGAAGGACAGCTGGGCCATCTCGCTGCTCAACAACCTGTTCTGTGAGCTTCCCAGAGTGACCAGGAGATCAGACAAGGCAGGATGACTCAGCCAAGTGGCAGCCTTTGCCCTGCACGCAAGCCATTCCACAGGATGTCTGTAAGTGGCTGCGGGGGGCAGAGACCCCACGGCCCAGCCTCCAAGCCCTATCAGGCAGTTCAGGGCCCTCCTGCCCCCGGCACCTGCTGGCCGAGTCCCTGACATCCCTGGGCCTCAGTTGTCCACACGTGAGACAGAGTTGGATCAAGCCAGTGTTAACACGCAGCGTGGGATCTCTGAGCTCAGTCTGCGATCCGTGTGTCCTGAGTGGCTGCCTGCTTCTGGACAAGTCCTGCCACCTTTGCAGGCTCAGTTTCCCCCAACGGAAGCTAGAGGTGAGTCACATCAACTTAGCAGGGATCCGATGGAGGCAAAGCAAGGGAGACCATCTGGGGATGTCTGCCAGCCGATCCACTGAGTAGGATGTCGCTGAGGCTCATAAAGGGTCAATAAAGTACACGTGTGCCCTGCTGACCTCGCGTCTCTGTCCAGCAGCATGTATACCGCTCCTAAGCCACTTCGTCGGGGCTGTGTCCCCACTGCCTGGAACACAGTAGCTCAAGGAGAGATAAGGTGTCTTATGGAGACACCTAAGGTGTCTTATGGAGAGATAAGGTGTCTCAGTCCATCAGCTGCTGCAACAGAATATCATAGACTCGGCTTGTACAACAAACCTTTGCTTTCCATAGTTCTGGAGGCTGGTGCCGTCAGATTCCGTGTCTGGTGAGGAACTGCTTTCTGGCCCACAGATGTGGCTGTCTTCTCGCTGTGTCCTCACATGGCCGAGGGCAGGAGGAAAGCAAGCTCTCTTGGGATTCTTATAAGGACACGAATCCCATCATAGGGGCTCTCCTCTTCCATGAGCTCATCACCCGATCACCTCCCAGAGGCCCTACTTCCAAACAGCAGTACGTTAGGGGCTAGGCTTTCAACCGTGATTTTAGGGAGGCACACAAATGTCGATAATAAGAGCACGTGTGTGCAAAGGTTTCTGAACTCCATCCCCAAATAAAACAAAATGTGCAAAAGCCCAAAGAGCCTGTGCCGTTGAGGGCCATTCCTACCACCAGACGGTGATCGTACAGCAGACTTTCTGCTCTCCCAACCGGCAAAACTGACTCAGGGCCTCGCCCACCCCTGGGCACCCGAACTCTGGGAGTCCGGCTCACTGCCTGGGGTCCATTGGCTAGGTACCGGGCCAGCCAGACATGGCCACCCTCTTAGGGATACCTTCCTCAGCGCAGAGAACAAGGCAAAGGTCCCACAGTACAAGACAATACAACACAATATGACATATAGGAGAAAACAGCCTTGAAGGAGGGAAGCAGGTAAATCATCCCAGACCCCATGCTCTTCATTTCAAGGTGAGAGTCCTTTCGCTCGACCAGACACAGATTTGTGCATTCCAGAACCAAGCCCAGGCCGGGCCCCCAGACCCTTCTGGACGCTGCCGTGGCCTCTGCTTTGTGGGAGAGGAGACATCCACGACGCTGGATGCTGGGGCTCCAGGAGCCCGGGGAGCTGTGCACTCCTTACCAAGTCCCCGCTGCTGCCCCGGGTGCCTGAGGCCCCTCCAGCAGCCGAGTCAAGACCAGCGTCCTGGTTCCTGGACAGCTAGTCCAGAGCTCTACCTTCTATCAACAAGACCAGGGCGAATTACAGATGGACAGACTTGTCTGGGGAGGAAAGAGGGCACCCTCGGGGCCGTCGCCCCGAAAGGCCCAGCCCGGCGGGACCCAGACCCACCCAGAGCCTGGCAGGGCCCCGGGAGCCCGGCTCAGCTGTGTGGTTCTAACCAGTGGCGCCTGCCCTCACCCAGCCTCTCCTCTCCACCCTCTCTTTCTCTGACCAGGGTGACTGTTTGAGTCTGTGAAGGTTAAATGTTCACCCGAAGTGACAGCCATGCTGCATCACCACGCTGCCGGAAGGCTGAGTGGGCCTCTGCCCCGGAGCTGCTGCGCTTCTGCCCGAGACCGTCTGCGCGAACGCAGAAGCCAGCGCTAGGGAGCAAGTCGCGTCCGTGGCCCCTCGGCCGGAAGCAGCCCTCAGCCCAGTGCAGCAGTGTCACCTTTTCTGATTCTAATATACGATTGGGTAGCGCGTGGGTGTGGGCACCGCACAGGGGTTCGCTCAGGGAGCCTCTGACCTTCACCGGGACCTGCCTGGGCGTGGTGGGCCGGGGGTACAGGTCAGCTCAGTGACCGGGGCTGAGCCGAGGAGCGGGTCTGAGCCCCAGGGTGGCCGGCTCTCCCAAAGGCCCGCTGCCTCTCCGATGGTCAGAGCCCCCCACCTCCCCGAGTTTTCCCCTCTCCTCTTCCCGCACAGCCCTCAGAGGCTCCCTGCGGCCCCTGCTCCAGTCGCACTCCTCCAGTAGCCGCTGAGAAGCTGCCTGCAGGCGCCTGGCCCACACGACCTGTCCCAGGGCCATCTGTCACCACCTCATCCTCCTACTTCAGGTGGAGCAGCTGCAGGTGCCCCAGGACAGTGACAGTGACACCCCAGGGTGTGGGGAGGAAGAAGGGCACTCGCTGGGGTTCCCGAGTCATCTGGACACTCCCTGCCCTGAGCACAGGAATCTCTAGACTGTAAGCCGCGTGCATTGTGTTCTTGGAACCAGGAACACAACAGACCAGCACTCATCCGTACACTTGTCAAATGAAATGTGTCTTGAACAGAGTTTCTAGTATGAAACATTTTTTTAAAGTATGATTAAAACTTAATTAAAAAGAGAGAGACAGGGCTGAATTGGGGAAAAAAGAAAAGGTAGAGAGATCCCTGGAAGCTAAAAATGACAAGAGAACCCAAAATGGAAACATGATTAAGCTGAATCCGTCATCTGACCTGGGCGTTTGCTGCCCCCAGTAACCAAGTGCCCCTGCTTTCTTGTGCTGCCGCTGTGGGGAGCAGGCTGCCCGCGAGACTCCCAGGCGGGTCTGGGTCCGGCCGGGCTGGGCCTTTCGGGGTGACGGCCCCGAGGGCGCCCTCTTTCCTCCCCAAACAAGTCTGTCCATCTGTAATTTGTCCTGGTCTTGTTGATAGAAGGAAGAGCACTGGACTAGCTGTCCAGGAACCACACAGCCACCAGGAAGACTGTCCTGAAAACAGAGATAGTCAGAAACTTGCTCTTTGTGCATCGGATTCCAGCTGGTGGGTGGAGAATGCCTCCTTGGATAATTTATAACTACGGACTGTCCCACATGAAAAAAAAAAACATATTTGAAGTGGTCCCTGATGGGAGGTGGCCCCAGGCACCTGGCAGTAAGGAATACAAACCCTCTCGAGGAAGGAATAGTAAATGCAGTCCCCAGAGACATGTCACAGGAGACGATCAAAGGGACATCGCAAAGCAGGAAGCACAGGAGGAAAGAGGCGATGGAGGTTTGCGGGAAAAGATTAAAACAGAAGCATCAGACCCCAGAAGATGAAGAGTGTTAGAATGAAAAGACATGGAATATAAAATAGGTGTGCTTGACATCTTCAAATAACATTTAAATATTTTAGTGAGCTCTTCCAAAATAGTTTAAAATAATTCACTAAAGTTGCCTCTAAAAAATAAGAGATAATAAAAGACAGCTAGGTGAATTTGTAAATTGATTTAATAAACCTTTTAGAAATGAAAAACACAGTGTTTGAAGTTTAAAACACAGCATGTGGATTAAAAAGCAGATCAGACACAGCTGAAGAGGTAAATGAATGAGGGGAGGAAGGAATCTCCCAGAAAACACCACAGTGAGAAAGCACCGGATGATGTGAAAGTGATGAGAGGAAACATGGAGGACAAAGTGAAAGGGCTAATGTGTGTCTAGTAAGAGTTCCCAGAAGTGAGGAAAGAGAAAAAGAAGAGAGGAGAGACACGATATTCAGAGATGATGACCAAATATTTTCCAGAGTGTACAGAAATCACAAGTCCCCGGTGTCTGGAAGTGTGACAGACCCCAGCTCATCCCCTGTGTGCTCTGAAGCAGACTTGAGAGTGTGATCACCGCAAAGGAAGCCCAGGGACAAGCTCTGAGTGGCTCATTGGAAGCCAGGGTTCGTGGCCAGCAGCACCGACAGAGCAGTTTCTGGAGTCACGATGCAGGAAGTAACACACACAGTATTAAACCACAGGGGCGAGAGACGCGAGCTGGTCCAAGCACACAGGTCCCCAGGGCCACGCACTGCGAGTCACAACAGCATTGCCATCTTTTTCTCCTGTTGGGAAACAAGAAATTGGCCGGGAATGGTGCCCTTGGCAATAAACAACAAAGAGAAGATTCCTGGACCTGAACAGTAAGAGATGGTATCTCCCAACGACCAAGCATCTTCACGTACACTGATTGGAGAATAAAGCTGCGTCTCTGTCCATTGTTCTAAATCTTCGTGGATAAATCATGATACCTCAAATGGACCCATGGGTTTCTAATATATATTTAATTTAAATTAGTTTTATAGATAGCACCCCACATAAAGTACTTGCCCAGGGCCCCACAAACACTAGGGACAGCCCTGGCTACAAACACCAGCCGAAAGAAAGTTGGTTTAGGTACACTGATATCGAAGTATAATTTAAAATAAGGAAGATGACTAGAGATTGAAGAGAAGCGGCATATAATGACATAAGAAGATAATTCCGTTCTAAATGTATATGTACCTAATAACATAACCTCAAAATATAAAAAATAATTATCAGCAGAAATTTTTAAGTAGACAAAATGAGTAAACACACCGGGAAATTTGAACGCATCCCTCTTACTAACCAACAGACCAGCTTGACAAATACAGAAATCAGCAAGTGTATAGAAAAAATTTTAAAGGTGATAACAAAATTCACCTTTTTTGATAAATGTGGAACACAGTACCCAACATCTGTGGAATGCAAAAGCAAGGGCAAAATAAAAACGTGTGAAAACTGATAAAAACGGGGAGTGCTTACTTCAAGGGCCTCTCGCTAAAGGGAGTTACAGTGAGGTTCTAGAGAAAGAAGGTAAATGATGCCAGGAGGAAGGTCAGGGGTGCCCCCAGCAAGACTGAGCAGAGTAAGTGCTGCGGTAAAGGTGCGGGCAGGACATACGCCTGCACCAACCCAACCATACTTGGTGGGGGTTAAAATTAAGCTAGAACTACCTCACTGCACAGAAGTAGCATGGAAATCTGGGGTGAAGTAAAGATATTTATTAAATTTTAACTTTAAGTTAGAGATGCATGCTAGAATTTCTAGAGCAAATACTGAAAGCATAAAAATAGAGTTTGGCAAGTTTTGAAAAATCAGTATATAAAAGTTATTTGCATTTTCATAATAAATGCAAGTGGAGCATATAATTTAAAATTATGTAGTATTTAAAATAGTAACAAAAATGATGAAGTTCCTAACAGTAATCTAACAACGAAAAATGTATAGTTTCTCTATGGCTGAAATTGTATAACTTCTTGAGATATTTATTTAAAAAAAAAACTTTAAAAGTGGATAGACTATATATATGGCTAGGAAGACTAAATATTTGAAACCTGTCAATTCTTCCCAAAGTGATGCATACTTTAATGCAAACAAAATAATCAGGGGCTTCCCTGGCGGCGCAGTGGTTGAGAGTCCGCCTGCCGATGCAGGGGACACGGGTTCATGCCCCGGTTCGGGAAGATCCCACATGCTGCGGAGCGGCTGGGCCCGTGAGCCATGGCTACTGAGCCTGCGCATCCGGAGCCTGTGCTCCGCAACGGGAGAGGCCACGACAGCGTGGGTTAATCCTATTTAATTTTAACTTGAGGTTATCATTGCTTTAAAAATAAATGAGGGACTTCCCTGGCAGTCCAGTGGTTAAGACTCCGCGCTTCCATTGCAGAGAGCATGGGTTTGATCTCTGGTCAGAGGACTAAAGATCCTGCATGCCAAGTGGCATCACAAAAAAAAAAAAAAAAAAAAAAAAAAGTCAAAGGTGAGGATATATACATACTTTATATATACCTGATATGCTAATTCTAAAATAGATATACAAGTGTAAAAATCAAGAATAGCCAAGGCGTGACAAACTGTTCAATAGGGAAAACTGTTCAAAAGTCTTTTCAACAAATGGTGTTGAAACTACTGGATAAAAGAATGAAACACAGCACAAGAAAACAAGTGTTGGACCCCTACCTTATACTCCATAAAACTTGATGCAAGATGTGTCATAGAACTAAAAGTGAAATCCAAAAGTATTAAGGCTTTTTAGAAGAAAACATGTTTGAAAATCTTCCCAACCTCAGAGCTGACAAGAATATAAGAGGATGCAGAAAGCATGAAATATAAAAGAAACAATGGATAAATTAGTTTCCATCAAAATTTAAAACTTTTCCTCTTCAAAAGACACCACCAGGAACATGAAAGCACAACCCACAAACTGGTAGAAAAAAATTCATAACACATATATCTGACAAAAGAATCCAGAATATATAAAGAATATCCATTATATATAAAGAACTTCCCCACATCAACAACAAAGAAATAACAATCCAGTAAGAAAAGACCTGACTAGTCGTTTCACAAAATCAGGTATACAAATGACTGATGCTAGTTAAATATTAATATGCTCATGAAAATTGGCTGAATGTCATTAATTACCAGAGAAAATGCAAATTGACACCCAATGGAGGTGTCATGTCACACCTCCCCAGGATGGCTAAAATCAACAAAGAAACCAACAAACAAAACTGACCAATTGACCGTACGAAACACCATGAGGCTGTGAAGTAACCAGAACTCATGCGTTACAGAGAAGAATTTTACTGGTTGTTCCCCACTTTGGGAGTCCATTTACCATGTGACCAACAGTCTCACTCTGAGCTACGTACCTGAGATACATGAAGACATAGGTCTGCAATAGACTCGTCCAAATTGTCTTAGCAGACTTAGTCATAACTGTCCCAAACTGGAAACACCCCAAATGTCCATCAATAGGAAAATGGAAAAACAACTTGTGGCTTATTCAGATAATGGATTACCACTCATCAATAAAATAGTATGTTATTGATACCTACAAGATTGATTAATACCAAAAAAGATACACGGAATGAAAGCAACCAGACATAAGAGAATACAAACTTAATAAGTCCATATTTTACAAAATCCAAGTACAGGAAAAATTATGTATAGTGACAGAAATTAGGACAGAGGTTGTTATGGGGGTAGAGACTGACTTGAAGGGGACCCAGAGGAACCTTCTGGGATGATGGGAGAGTCCTGTATCTTGAGTGGATGGGGTTACATGGGTGTGAACATTTATCAAAACTCATCAAATTTTACGCTCAAGATCTATGTGTTTCACTCTATGTAAGTTTGTCTCACAAAAGCATAAGTATTATAAATGACTCCTAGGGAGGGTAAGTTCTATTATATGGAACCGCTTGTTTTATGCTTTTAAAAATTAAACTTTCTATTTGAGATAATTGTCGATTCACATGCCATTGTAAGAAATAATACAGAGATCATGTGTACTTTCACCCCGCTTCCTCCAACGATAACATTTTGCAGAACTATAGAACCTCATCACAACCAGGACACTGACAGAGACACAGTCAAGAAACAGGACACTTCCACCATCCCGAGGACGCCCGCTGTCACCCAGTTACAGCCACATCCGCTTCAGTGCTATTTTGGCTCTTCCTCAGCTCCCGGCAAACACTAATCTATTCTCCATTCCTATAATTTTGTCGTTTCGGGCATGTTATGTAAGTGGAATCATGTGACATATGTAGCCTTTGTGGTTGTTCTTCGTCACTCAGTGTAATTCTCTGGAAGTCTGCGCAGGTTGATGTATGCGTCAGGAGTTTGTTCTTTGCAGGTAAATAGTATTTCATGGTGTGGGTGCATTACAACTTCTTTAGCCATTTATCCACGGAAGGCCATCTGGACTGTTTTCATGTTTGCCTACTATGAATAAAGCATCCATAAACATTCATACATGGGCTTTTGTATAAACATGTTCGCATTTCCCTGGGATGAATAGCCAGCAACGCAATTTCTGGGTCATATGAGAGTTTAGCTTTTTAAGACACTGTCAAGTTGTTCTCCGGAGTACCGTCACCATTTTACATTCCTGTACGAGAAATCCAGTTTCTCCTCAACCTCGCCAGCACTTGGTTCTCTCACTTTAAAATAAAATTGTCCATCCTGATAGGCGTGTAGTTGGTGGTTTAAATTTGCATTTCCCTAATCGGTGATATTTTGAATTTCTTTCATGTCCTGATTTTCCATCTGTATATCCTCTTTGGTCAAATATCTCCTCATATCTTTGCCCATTTTCTAAGGGATTGTTCGGGTTTTTTTAACATTGAGTTATGAGTGTTCTGTGTATGGTTTACGTAACAACCCTTTGTTGGACAGGTGATTAGCAAATATTTTCTCTCAGTCTTTATTGTGTCTTTGTATCCTCCAAACAAGGTCTTTCATAGAGCAAAATATTTTAATTTTGTTAAGTCCATTTTATTATTTTTTTCCCTTTTGTGGGTCATAGTTGTAGTGTCAAGTCTAGGAACTCTGTGTCTAGCCCTAGACATAAAATATTTGTCCCTCTGCTTTTTTTTCTTTCTAAAAGTTTCACGGTTAATATTTTACATTATGTTCATGATTCGCTTTGAGTTAACGGTTGAAGAAGGCATGAGATTTAGCTAAAGGTTCATGTTTATTTGTTTGTTTTGCTTTTACATTATTTCAACCACTCCTGCACCATTTGTTGAAGAGAATATCTTTCCTTCCTTGAGTCGCTTTTGCACCTCTGTCAAAAATCAGTTAGGCAGGCAGAGAGAAGCTGAATGTCCATCAGTTGATGAATGGATAAACAAAATGCGGCACATCCATACAATGGAACCTTCCCCATAAAAAGGAAAGGCGTACCAACACCTGCTACAACATGGATGAACCTTGAAAACAGAATGCTAGGTGAAGGAAGCCAGTCGCAAGAGATCACATATGATATGATCCAACCTTTATGAATGGTCTGGAATAGACAAGTCTCTAGGGACAGAGGATAGACTGGTGGCTGCTTAAGGCTGGAGGAGATGTAAGGATTGAGGACGGATATCTACATGGTCTGGGTGGGGGAGGGGGTCTCTTCTCAGGTGATGAAGATGTTCTAAAATCAATTGAAGTGATAGTTGTACCTATCTGTGAATATACAAAAAGCACCGAAATACACGCTCTAAGTGGGTGATGTATTGTGTATCTCAATGAAGCTGTTACAAATGTTTTTTTAAAAACCTGGAATGGGGGCTGTCCTGGCCATTGTAGGATGGTTAGTAACTTTAGCCTCTCCCCAGTGAGTACCGGTAGCAACCTTCCAAGTCATAGTTATCAAAAAATGTCCCCAGACATTGCCCTTGAGGGGAAACATCCCTCCACCCAACGCTGAGAACCAATGTCACAGAATAAGAAAATAGCAGAAGAAAGGAGAGCCTTGAAGCCGTGTCCATAGACCTATCATCAAGATGACCACAGCAGAACCATCCTGTGGAAACTCTGGAACAGGTCCAGTAGTTATCACATACGCCTACACATCAACACGTATGTGACCTGGAGCAACGTGGACCACTTGGTAACCGTCTCTTAAAACTTGGCTTCCTCCCTCCCGGACTGAAGTCCCATCACTCGATGTCCACCCCGTGAGACACCAAGTGGAGGTTAGCAAACAGGACCCTAAATCTTCCCGTTGCTAATTTTAATGACAAGGTGGGCATGACCTTTGCACTATGACCTAAATCTGCACCATCCCAGTGGTTGTCCACGTTTTCCTGGTTTCATTTTAACCAGGATGACTCAGGCTGCGGCGCTTCCATTTGCCATGGTGATTGATGAAGCATCCTGCCCTAAAGGTGGGTCCAGCTTTGGTCCTCTTATTCTTCTGCTGTGTTGATACACAGAACGTCTCCACTCTCAGGGAACATCCGGCAGCATTCCTGATGAAGAGGAAGGGGCCTCTCTTAAATGACATCCCAAAAGGGGAACTCCTTATTCAGATACATTAAGGAAAAACATAAAGCCACAAGCAGCCACCAAAGATATCACACCCGTTATTCATTCGAACTTGACCTTCCGTAGGGAAAAGCATTAACAAGTCGTATTTAGCGATTGATGAGTTGCACTGCAAGAATGATTCCACTTTTCCTATCAAGTGGCAAGATGGTTTTAAATAACATCACTCATGCTGTTGTGGACGTCCTCTGGGAGCCTGCTTCATGACGGGCCTATGAATAAAAGATGCCAAAGGAGGCACTTCCCTGGCTCGACAGAAGCTGCAGGGGGCGGTGGTAGGAGGTGAGATGGGACCTCACACTGGAAACCTGAGCACCTTCCTAACACCAGGAACGAAGCAGCCATCCACCTGTTCAACCTCAGAGGTGTGTCTGTTGCCCTGAAGACCCCCAGAGCAGCCCCTCACTATGGAAGGAAGCTTCTTTCACATCCAAGTCCTCCTGATGGAAAGGATGGTGTGTCCCCCAGGTTCCTCCTGGTGGGCTGAGACCAGGGAGCAGAGGGGAGCTGCAGGACAGAACTCCCTAAGAAGGATGATGAAATTCTCAGGGAGGGTCAATGGAGAAACATGTTGTGTGGTCACACAGGTACAAACCTTCCTTGGAAGTCACGGAGAGGAAGAATAGGCTTGAAATGTGCTCCACTGAGATTTCTGGAGCCAGAGTTTCCTCTTCTGCTCTCGTTCTAAAGACTCCTTCCCTGGGACAAGCCTTTCTCCCTAGAAGCAGACACTGCTGTGAGAGTGAAGCCAGGAACCTACACCAAAGACACACAGAGGGCAAGTCTCAACGAAGGAGGGCGATCGGCCCAGAGGTCAGAGGAGGGCAGTGTAGCCCTTACAGGGAGAAACCGGGGGAGCCTGGGCGGCCACTGGGGCGCCCCAAAGGGCGATTTCTCCATCCCGCCGACCTGGGCAGGGCTCTCCTCTCCTGGAATGCGTTGTCCCATCTATGTTAACCCTCCCCTCTCTCCAGGTCCACCTCAAAGTCACTTCTGTGTGGGCCCGGCACATCTAAGCAGGACTAGTCACCGCCTTTTCCACGATCACATAGCGTTGGCACAAGTGGCCATGAAACACTTGTAGTGTTGGTCATCTCTTCCCAAACTGGAAGACCTTCAAGTCCCCAGGACCCAGTGCAGAGCTCGACATACAGCAAACATTCCACCAATACGTGGCAGATTAATGGGGGGACGAGAGGATGTATGAATGAAAGGATTTCATGCTGTTAGCATCACCTATGGAATACGTGACTAGTGATGCAATCCGCTTGTTAAATGCACACCCCCGCCACTTGAAAACATTGTTATATATAAACAAACAAACAAGAAGATGCAAAATCTCTAAAAAATAAATAAATACCTTCAACAAACAAGTAATATAAAATGGCACTGTTCCTCTTTTAATCTGTCAGTCTATACACAAAACCCTTTCTAGCAAACATAAGTTGGCTTTGTTGCAACAATAATATCAAGTATCCAGACAGGCAATTTCAAAACCAAAAGGTACCCCCTGGGCTGCTCTGGGTATCAGGTGGGAAGGCTCAAAGGATGGGAGACCCACCCACCCAGCCGCACCGCCAGCACCAAGCAAAACCCACACTCCCTCCGCTGATCGGGAAGGAATCTTATTTCATGCCAAGGACAGACTTTTTCTGAGGCGTTAATTGCCATCAGCCCACACACTATTTCCTCATTTCTCACAGGTCGCCAGGGAAGGGTTGCCGGGTGAAACCTCAACATCAGAGGACATTTGGTAAGCCGATCGCTAGAAGTTATTTAGAATATTTGGGGGGAGGCAGGTGGTGGGAGGCAGACACTGAAAAATGTTATGTGTACCTATTTTCCACATCATCCTTACAGCTACTTCTGTCCACCCAGGGACCAGCTCCGCCTTGGCAAAATGCACACCAGTTTCAGTACTCCCAAAGCAACTTGCTTCACCCCCTCATTTACGCTTCAGTTTATGAAGTTGTTTTTTTCTCTTTTCTTCCTATATCTTTCCATAGGGAAGGTGCCTGGTCCAATGCCTCCATTTACCTCCACTTATGTTCTTTTGATTTTTAATTTTAATTTTTAAAAACTATGGTAAAATACACAACACATAACCCTTGTCATCCCAAACATTATAAAGTGCACAGTTCGGAGGCATTCAGTACACCCATCACCAACGTTCCTCTCTAGAACTTTTTTCATCCTGGAAAACTGAAACTCTCCGCCCTTTAAACGACAAGTCCCATTTCCCCTCCCCCCACCCCAGCCTCTGGAAACAACCATCTGCTTTCTGTCTCTGACTCTGAGAACTCTAGGACCCTCACAGAAGTGGAATCCTACAGCATGTGTCCTTTTGTGACTGGCTTCTTCTCCTTACATAACGTTTTAAAGGTCACTCTGTGTTGTAGCATGTCAGAATTTCTGCTCTTTTTAAGGCTGAATGATGTTCCATTGTGTGTACAGACTACATTTCGTTTATCCATATCCATGGTCAACACTTGAATTGCTTCCACTTTTGGGTAATTGTGAATAACGTAAATGTACAAATATCTCTTTGAGACCCTGCGTTCAGTTCTTTTGGGGATCTACCCAGAAGTGGAATTGCTGGATGATATGGTAGTTCTACTTTTAATTTTTTGAGGAACCATCATATTGTTTTCCATCGTGGCTGCACCATTTTATTGCCACCAACAGGGCACAAGGGTTCCAATTTCGTCACATCTTTACCAACACTTCCTATTTTCTGTTTTATTTTGTTTGGCTTTTAAATAGTTGCTGGCCTAGTGGGTATGAGATGGAAACTCGATGTGGCTAGATATGTGTTTCCCTAATGATCAGTGATGTTCTGCATCTCGTCATGTGCTTATTGGACATTTGCATATCTTCTGTGGAGAAATGTTCTTTCATGTCCTCTGTCCGTTGTTTGATGAGGTTGTTTGTTTTGTGCTGTTGAACGTAGGAGTTCCTTACACATTCTGGATATTAACCCCTTATCAGACACATGACTTGCGAATATTTTCTCCTCTTCTGTGGGCTGCCCTGTCACCCTGTTGATTCTCTCCTTTGTCGCACGGAAGATTTCATTTTGATAGAGGCCAGTTTACCTATTTTTCTTATGTTGCAGCCTCCCTTCCTTTTCGCAACCTCTTAGCTCTCTTTGCTGTCATCCTCTCCTTCATCCTCAGTGAACTGGTGATCTCCAGGAAACCTTGGGCTTTCTGGACAACACGTGCTTTGGAGTCTGACTATCAGGGTTAAAATCCTAGTTCAAATGCTTTCTGAGTGGCATGTAACACCTGCAACTCTGTCTTCTCTGGGAAACAGGACAGACACCCTAACATTCACCTTAAAACGTTGCAATGACAATGCCAAACCAGGGTAAATCTTCCCTCTCAGCAGAGTTCTTTGCATCCTGTTTCCAGGAGCACATGGGCTGGGTCTTTACAGTCACAGAGGCCCCATAGACATGCTATGTTCAGTAACCACTGGGTAAACAGGGAATCCTGTGCCCTGCCCCCATTTCACATTCTGTACTGATGCCTTAGGATCCCCTTTCTTTTATTATCTGGCCCCACTCCATTTATACATAGGACAGGTGATTTTCTCTATAAGGGCACCTGATAGAAAAACTTCACAGTTAAGATACTCCTAAGAAATAAAATCGCATGTACTTTTCTACCAACAGTTTAGATTAGGTTCATATAACTAGTAGCAAAAACAAACATCTATCTGCTTTGTCCACCTATTTTGTTTAAGCATTAATGTTTGGGGATTTCTTTCTTACGTGTTGAAGTGCTGAGGGCAGCCGTCCAGGGCTAGGGCTCTGCTCCCAGATAACTTTGGGAATGAGCCCTCTGGGTATGTCCCAGATGGTCCCACATAGAGCTCCAGCTACAGGATAAGCAGAATGAGAAAGGGCAGAAGAAAAGTCAACAGGTGCATGCCAGCTGGTCTTTAAGGAAGGTTCCAAAGACTGTCATATCCACTGAGAGCCTATGGTGCACTACTTAGTCACATTGCCATACCTGTCGGCAAAGGATTCTGGGAGATTCAACGTTTGGACTTGAGGGGAAGGTGTCTCAGCTGAAAACTTTAATTACTCTGCAGGAAGGAAAAAGTGTGTTAGATAACAACCAGCAATCTTAGCCATGGAGAACATCCTGTGGGATTTTACACTTTGCAAAAAATACAGATCTACAGTGAGCTGTGTTCATGGTTTCAGAGCAGACCCACGTGGACAGTCACACACATAGGATGAACTACAGGAGACACAGGAATATCCCTTTGGGAGATACCACACTCTACACTTCATGGTTAATTGCCTAAGTCTGCATCCTGACTCATTGGCTGCGTGACCTTGAGCAATGTTCTTGAGCTCTCTGGGCCTGGCACGTTGCAGGCATCCACATTCAGTGTACACAGCGCACTGCCACTGGGGTCATATTTTCGTCTTATACCAAGTGAGACAGAGACTAAGAAGACCACCTCGCTGGTCATGCACATGTGCTGAGAGGGGAACAGCTTGCTTTGTGCTGTGGGGGCCAGTAGAAGCGGCCTCCTGAAGCTCCAACACCCAGTGCTTTCGTTGGTTGATTGTCTCAAGATAAAAAAGAATGAAATCGTGCCGTTTGCAGCAACGTGGATGGACCCAGAGATTATCACACTAAGTGAAGTAAGTCAGAAAGAGAAAGACAAATACCATGTGATATCACTTATGTGTGAAATCTACAGTATGACACAAATGAACTTATTTACTAGTTAGAAGCAGACTTACAGATACAGAGAATGAACTTATGGTTACCACAGGGGAAAAGGGGTGGCAGAGGGATAAATTAGGAGTATGGGATTAACAGATACACACCACTATATACAAAATAGATAAACAACATGGATTTACTGTGCAGTACAGGGAACTATATTCACTATCTTTTAATAACCTATCATGAAAAATAATCTGAAATATAATGTATAAAATATATATTCAACTGAATCATTTTGCTGTACACTTGAACCTAACCCAACATTGTAAATTAACTATACTTCACTTTTTAAAAAAGCCTCCTTTCCACTCACACCTTTTTGAAAGTGAACTTTTATTTGATGATGTCTCTGTCCTCTAAGCACCAGCAGGTCCTCCACAGAGGTTCCCAGGTGCCACCATCAATTCATCCACTTAGGGACCAGGGATGGCTAATTAGTCACACGGCCAATCTACCGTTCTCTGGATGTGGTTGATTCTCCTAGAACTTTGGGAAATATATGGCGTTTCTCCAGTTAAAGTTCTTGGATAGGTGAATTTGCTATAGGAAAACACTGTTTTGGTTTTGCTTCTTTAGTTTCTTTTTTTTTTTAACTTAAATTTTAACAAAATATATTTTATATGCAATAAATACATCCATTTTCAATATCTTCACAAATGCAAACACCAATGTGACCACCACCACAATCAAGATCTAGGACATGCCCGTCACCCCCCAAATGTTCCTTGAATTCCATCTTAAAAGCCCACCCCAGGCTCTAGGCAAACACTGACCCGCTTAGTGTTCTACTGGTAAGATTTGCATGTCCCCAAATTTCACATAAAAGCAGTTTTGCAATATGCACATACTTTTATCTGATTCTTTTGCTCAGCACGTTGTTCTGGGATTCATGAATATTTTTACGAGGATGATCGATACATCCCTTTTTATTGCTACTCAGCGCTCCACTATGAAAATATACCCAGATTCTGTTATCGATTCACTTGTGGATGGACTTTTTGGTTGTTTCCAGTTTGGGGTTTAATGAGTAAAACTGCTCTCAACCATTGTGTACGGTCGTTGTATGGATGTATGTTTTCATTTCTCTTCAGTAAATATACGAGTGGAATTTCTGGGTTATGTACACGTTTCTGGAATTTCTGGAAAGTGTACGTTTAACTTCATAATGAACTGCCAAACTTTTCCAAAATGGCTGTACCTTATTTAATCTCCAGAAGTACAGAAAGTTTTAGTTGCTTCTTATTTTCCCCTAAAATTCTTACTTGTACATTTTATCCACGCCAGTCCTTCCCCACTGGAGCTTTATTTTGCCTTTTGGTGATTATTCACGATATTGAGCATCTTTTCACGGGCTTATTTGTCATTCACGTGTATTTCTTAGTCAAACGTCCCCTAAAATATTTTGCTGAGGTTTTAATATAAAATTTGAAATCAATTCCACTGATATTTAACTTACATAGAATAAAATGCACTCATTTAAAGGGTATAGTTCAATATGTATAACTTAATACTTTCTCTGTCAAAGTGTCTGTGCAAATCTTCGTCCCGTTTTTGATTGGAGTGTTTATCTTCCTCTTATTGAGTTGTATGAGTTTTTTATGTTTGGGATACGGGCCTAAGATTCAGCGATTTTTCTTGGATAAATGCTTCTCAGATTGTTGCAAGTCTATGGTTAATTTACAAGGTCCTGAAAAAAATTGATGTTGATGCTTCTTTAGTGTTCTTACTGCCTGTGTGGAGTAGTGGATTTCCAGAGGTCCTACCCATTTTGGAAGTGTTTTCTGAAAAGACTGTTCTCCAATGAATTACCTTGACATATATTCTGTTCATTTGCTCTGTTGGTCTACACTCATGCAAACTGGACATTTTCTTGATTAAGAGAAAGTCTCGGAATAAGATAGTGTGATCACATGACAATTAAAAATAACCAGAAGAGCCAAAACAATTTCAAAAAGGAACAAAATCAGAGAACTTATAAATGAATTCAGCAAGGTCAGTGTATACAAGGTCAATAGTTTATTTTAGATGCCCTCGAGCAGAGTGAGGAAATTCCCTTCTATTCACAATTCGCTGTGAATTTATTTCTTGTTCCTCAGGGATGGATGTTGAGTTCCGTCAAATGCGTTTTCCACATATATTAAGGTCACTTTTTTATTATTCTTATAATATGGTAAATTAAACTGATTGATTTTTAATGTAAAATCTCTCTTGCATTCTGAGAATAATCACCATCTGATAATAATATATTTTTCTTTTATATATTGCTTGATTTGAATTGCTAATATTTAGCTAAGCATTTTTACATCTATATTCGTGAGGAATATAGTTTACTCTTCTTACAATATTTTTTCATAAATGACTTGGGAAGTGCCGCCCTCCTTCATTTTCTGAGGGAGCCTAGGTAATATTGGTACTGCGTCTTTTCTAGACATGAGACAATTCACCATTAATGCCATCTGGGTTTGCAGTCTCCTCTGTGAGTAGGTTTTAAATATAAATTCAATTACATTACCAGTTAAGACATATTTATTTTGTATCATTCGTGGTACATTATTGCTTTTCAAGGAATTTTCCAATTTCATTTATCTTTTCATGTTTATTGAAATATAGTTGTTCTTACTAACCACTTATTATTCCATCAACGTCTGTAGGATCTATAGTGAAATCACCTCTTTCACTCCTGTTATAAATAACTTGTATTTTTTCTGTTTCTTAAAATAAGTCTAAGCAGAGAGACATCAATTTTATTGATACTTTAAACTGTCACTTTCCATTTATTTCCTCTCTTTTTTGTCCATTTTAAAATTTTTATTTATTTTTTTCTCTTATCTTTATTATTTCCTTTCTTCTACATACTCTGGGTTTATAGAATACCTCTTTCTCCCAGCTTCTTAGTGTAGCTTTTGATTAATTAAAAAACTTTCTTCTTCTCTGATATAAGAATTTAAATCTATATGTCAGCTTTACCTGTATCCCACAAATTTTAAAACACTGGTTTTTACATTAATCTTAAAATATTTTTATATTTTCGAGATTTTTTGGATTTCTAGTTTATTCAGAGAAGATAACCCTTGTGACTTCAGTCTTTTTAAATTTATTTTGATTTGTTTTGGCCCTGCATACATTCTATCTTGGTGATGTTTCATGTGTACTTGAAAAGAAACGTGTGTTTTACTATTGTTGGGTGCTGTGTTCAATGAACACAATATTTATCTGGCTGAAAGCATTGTTCAAGTCTTCTATGTCCTTACTGATTTTATGTCTACTTGTTGCTAGATAACTGAGAGAGGAGCTGAGAGATATCTAACTATAATTATTGATTTCTCTATTTCTCCATCGAATTCAGTATTTATTCTTTGTTGAGACTTTGTTATTGGGTGCATGCAAATTTAGGACTACTGTGTCTTCTTGATGAATCGATCCATTTATCACTGTAAACGTTTGTTATTTATCTCCTGTGATATACACTCTTTCTGAAAACTTTGACTAGTAATCATAGAGCCCGTCTGTAAATTATAAAGCCACTTAATGACTCCCTATCACTAATATTAATGTGGCAGAATTTGTCATCGTTCTATTTTTTAAGCGCTTCTCCCTTTTTACGTTTAAAGGACATTGCATGAACACAGCATGTAACTGTGCTGCATCTTTTCCAGTCTAATGCTTTCTGCCTCTTCTCATTTTAATTTAGACCATTTACATTCAGTGTACCTATTGGTACGGTTAGGTTTAAGGCCACCATTTTGTTATTTCTTTTCTATTTGTCGCATCCTGTTCCTCTTTAACTTTTTTTCACTTTGCTTTTTTTCACCATTCTTTTGGGCTGATTGAGAAAATTTGGTATTTATTTTTTCTCTCCCACCAGCTTATTAGCAAAACCTCCTGGTTTGTTTTTTACTAGGAGCTGTAGGAAATATGTATAATTAAAATGACAACCAGCCTTTACTGATCTACAAATTCTCATTTAATGTAAGAAACTTAGATCAGTATATTTCAGTTTTCACTTTTACTTTCATGTTATCTTCATTCATTTCACTCCATGACATGTTATGAACTCTACCACATATTGTTGTTTTCCCTTATGTCTTTGATGAATGATCTGGTGCTAAATAAGGCCACCCTCCTTTGATTGACCAATCAAACATCTTCCAGCTCTGTATGAGGTGTGAGAATTGTTCATTTTACAGCCATGCAGGAGTTAGTTTTTCACTAATTTTATAGAGTTCCACCTTGATATTCAGCCAAATATACGGTGGGGATCCCATGAAAATTTCTGGAGCTCCTTTTCTGTATAGCTCCTTCCTCTCTGGTAAACTCTCTCCGAATTCCAGCCACAGCAGCCTTGTTAAACGCTGTGTCCTCAGCTCAGCTAGATCGTCATGCACCACTTAGGTTCCACTCCTTGTGCCCTAGTCTGGAAGATGCTTCCAGGGAGAAAGGGGAGGGCAGCATGGGGCTCTCTAATCTGTTTACCTCCTCTCAGGGATGGCAATCTCAGGCTGCCAGTTAATGACAGACTCCAGAATGTTGTTTTATATATTTTGGTAAGTTTTCTAGGTAATAGAGTGAAGATGAGTCTATATAAGCTAATCTATCGTGGATGGAAGTGGAATAGGAACCATATTATATCATTTTATACTTTTCTTCACCACATTCTAGTTTTATTTAAATGCATTTATATTTACAATAGTCTATTATTATTTCTAACCATTATATACATTGTTTTTAAAATCATACTCTACTTTTTTTGCATGCTGTCTTTTCAAAGTTTTATTCATATAACTTGCCTTTATTTTTAAATTTTCCCTGAAACCTGGTCTTGGCATCCATAGCCCTCACCGCCTCTTGTCAGCCTGTCATTCTATGGAAGTCCTTAAGGAAAAAGACAAGGTAAGTTATGTCTTAACTACGTAAGACGTGTAACAGACACACACCTTATCTACTCACAGCTTCTAAAATATCTATTTTCAGTGAATACAGGTGTTCTAACGGTTGCCCGTTACAGACAGTCAACACAAATCTCACATTGTACTAAAACTTCTTCATACAAGTGCTTCTTTTAAAATTATCGTTTACTTGTTCTCTGTCTTTAAAATAAACTTATACTGATGGAAGATATTTGTAAGCATTCAGACACACAAAGAAGAAATTGAAATTCAACCCTAATCTCACAATAACCTAGAGATAATTACTGTTTATTTGGGGGATGTTATTTCTTCTTTTTACTCCAGGTGTATTATGGGAAGATGTTGGTTGTTTACCCAACCGCCATTATTCCTCTGTTCACAATCTTTGCTGGCAGAATTCTTGACCTTGTTCAGATGTTAGGTGGCAACGTGCTCAGGAAACATGGCTCCTTCCCACCATAAGAAAGTGAGTGTTAGATTTGTCTTGTCCATTCCCCTAACAAGAAATAAATTTTGGCATGGACATATTGAACCATGGTCAATAAAATGCAAGCTCGTAAGAGCTGGTCTAATGGGACTTGGTTAAAAGAGGAGAGTTAAAGGAAGAAAATACATTTTATATTTTACAGATATGTAAAATATATATGAGAGAGAGAGAGATGGCTGTGTGGGTTTGTGTCACTGGCAGTCATCTTGTGGGCAGCAAGAGGGACCAACCTGAGGATGGGACCATGATAGTAAGACGGACAGTTTGGAAAGATGCAAGTGCCAAGTGCTTAAAAGTGTAACATTCTAATTCTAGGGCATCTACGTCCAAATGTCTTGTTACAGAGGATAATAAACTTCTTACTGAATAAGACACTCTAAGTCACACAATGTTACTTGCATCTGAAAGCATACACCCTGATACACAAATTTCATGGGACTATGATAACAGTCATTGTGTAATTTTGTAACGTGAGTTTTATTTATACCATCATTATCTTTCCAAGTCACTAAACGTTTCTTACAAACATGATTTTAAACAGCCTCCGAATAATCCACGTGATGAGTGTTCCATGTTCCTATGTTGAATATTTAGGGCTTCCCAACTTTTCTGACGTGCACAGCACTGCATGACTGTCTTTTGTGTATAAATCTTTGTCTTTAGATTGTAGAAGACCAAAAGGTGCTCACCCAATTAAAATTCCTGGGACGCATTGCTAGGACATGGTGTAGGGGTGTGGTTACTCATCTCATGTTCTCACGGAGTGTTACCATTTTGAAATCCTTAGAATCTGGTTGGCAACAGGGAATCTCTTTTTGTAGTTTTAATTTACATACATTGGATTCCTACTGAGGTTGAATCATTTTTTAAAAGATGTTTATTTGCTAGTGTCCATATGTATGTACTGTGAATTACTGGCCCTTGCTCATTTTTCCATGGGACAAATGTCTTTCCCTTATCTGAACTCTGCCTGAGAAGGTTACCCCATGTTTTATTCCCCTCCTCATACTTCGAGGCCTAAATCAATATCTTCACCTAGGAAGCATTTCATTACCTCTGTGGCGTTTCTGAGCCCACGCCTCACTCTCCTCCCATAGCTCGTTGCATGTCTGGACTACATCACTGCATGTTCTTTCTTATGCTTTTCTTGAAGACAGAAATGTTATTTCGTCTGCTCACACACAACTGGCCCTCTGTAAATGCTGCCTGGATGAAGAAATGAAGGAATGAAGGAATGAGTTTGTGCTGCTGCCCTGCTGGTGCTAAGCTCCTGTAGGGGCAGGGATACCTGTTTCTTCATCCTGGGAGATGCTGAGGAAATTGGCCATCGTTCTAGTGTGGCAGGTTTGAGGAAAAATGGGGAGACTGGCCTTAGGCAAGGAGGGAGGCAGACACAAGGACCACAGGAATCTCAAAGAGGGTAGCTGGAAAGCTGACAGTGGCTGCTTTTCAAGTTCTGCCGGAAGACATCCTGGGAGTCAGGACTGCATCACCTCCCCCAGCAAAGCACAGTCAGGTGAGCTTAGAGGGGAGGAGGTGATGGGACACATCGGCGAGACTCTGTCATTCCGCTGGTCTTCCTGGTCCTGCAGACGCTGTATCTGGGGCAGGCACTGCAGCCCAGGGTCCACAGAACCCCATTCTTGGGGTTGCCAGATAACGTGTTTGAAAGGAACCAGGGCACAGGTTCTCCCTGAGAATTCAGACACCCCAAAGCTTCACCTCAGGGCCTCCCCTCTTCTCCTGATGAATTTCCTGAAGGAGTCACATGCTCTGGGGTGCTGGCTCTACAGGAATTTCACCTTTGTGACCCTATGTCCATGAAAAATGTTCATTTGCTCTTTCTCTCCCTCCTCTATTTTGATTATGGAAAAGCAAGATTACTGTGATATTTTTCTTAATTCTGAGAAGTACTTTTAAATGTCAACCAAATGAAAGGAAGAGTGAACATTGGATGACACAAGCTGCAGTATATTCCACATGATGGGAGGTTTCACACAAGGTCAATAGTCTATGTAAATTTTCCTCATTGAAATAGAGTCATTCTTATGTTTTCCTTTAGCACTGAATAGTTAAAAGAAAGCTGTTTTAAATTGCTGGCTTGTCTCATTTTCAAGAGTTATTAATGTCATACAGAGTGAAGTAAGTCAGAAAGAGAAAAACAAACATCGTATATTAATGCATATATGTGGAATCTAGAAAAATGGTACAGGTGAACCGGTTTGCAGGGCAGAAATAGAGACACAGATGTAGAGAACAAACATGTGGACACCAAGAGGGGAAAGTGGTGGAGGGATGGGGTGGTGGTGGGACGAATTGGGAGATTGGGATTGACAGATATACACTAATATGTATAAAATAGATAACTAATAAGGACCTGCTGTATAAAAAATAAATAATTTTTTCAAAAAGATTAATTGAGATCCTGAAATAACAGGATGAAATCTTTTTAAAAAATGTTTACAGAATTGAACTTTTTCTATAGCCCAAATAATAGGAAGTCAGTGTCTATTTTGTTTCAGATGTTTGTTTAATTTAATTCCACCAATCCCGTTCTTCTTTGGTTCATCACTGTCCAAATGCATCATTTTACCTTTTTAGTATTGATTATTATATCACCATACTGTAAAAGCTTGTCAAATCATGCAGCTGCATTTATGGTGAGATTAGACACTCCATTTCAGAAAGAAAAACCAGGCTCTGCCTTCCCTGTATTCGTGACTGTGATTCACTCTGTCCCTGGAAGTACAGTTGGCTCCCAGGAAGGTGTCCGTCTCACTTCGTGAAAGGAAGCATGTCTATCCTTGGGCTGTTCTTTCCCCATAAAGTACTTGGTGCGATCATTCAAACCACAGAAAGGAAAAGAGGAGTTCTCTAATCACCACAAGGGAATCTACAACAGAACTATATGGCAGGCAGTCCCTGTCCCCTTCTGCAATAAGCAGTGTCCTCCAACCTCCATCCTAGGCAGGTGGATGACTCAGGTGCCCTCACAGGCAGGTCTTTCCCATCCCAGCTCCTCTGGCCTCGATCAGCACCTGGCTCCCTTAGGAGAGACACCCTGGGCCTAGTTTGCAGCTGTCATTTCCGAAGTGTATCAGTTATCTTCTGCCACAGGACCCACTGTGTAACAAAGGACCCCCATACTCAATGGTGTAAAACAATAAACATTTACTTAGCTCATGAATCCATGGGCTGGGCAACTGGCCAGATTCACATGTCTGGACTTTGGATGGCTGCCACTGGGTCTATAATGGTCTATCAAAGACCCCTGAGGGACCTGGCTCCCATCTGAGTCTCATCCTCCAGCAGCAGCAGGAACATGGCAAAGGCAAAGGGAAAGGCCGGGAAGCCCAGCCCTCTAGGCTCTGCCGGCAACATGTTGGCTGACAGTCTGTTACAGGGTCAGCCAGGGAGGCGCCATCAGGGAAGGATGATGGAAATCCATCACAGCTGGATCCTCTTCTGGCCAAGAGCTGGCATCCTGATTGCGACCTCCCCTTCACAAGGTGGGCTTGGTCTGATGGGGTCAGGCTTAGGAAAGAGCCCACCTCTGCACATGGTCCTTGCAGCACTGCTGGCTTCTGTGGACCCGAGTAGCTGCTGGACTCTGGGGAGAAGGGCCCATGTGTTCATTCTCTGAAAACTTCAGTGTCCCCAAGGGACACAGCTTCTGTCAACGTGGAGAAAAGTTCTTTTAGGATCCAATAGCTGCTCACTTTGCATTCTGGCTCTTTGGTTACTGGCTTTGTAATCCTAAGTTACGTACAGAAGCTCTGTGGCTCTTTCACCCCATCTCCAAAATGGCAGATAGAAGTCCTACTTTTCAGGATCTTTGTGAGAAACAGAGATTTTATATATATGTGTGTTGGGGGGGTGTGTGTCTGTGTGAATAGAGATATATACATATACAGATATATTTGGCAGAGAGCAAATGAAGTATCAAGGACATGTTATTTTAACTTTCAAAATCACAGTGTCCTCAAGTCACATGGAATGAACATGTTTCCTAGATTAGGGGTTGTCTTTGTGTTTTTGCTGTGTTACTGCTGTTTAATAGTGTGGGGTACAAGAGGTTCACGGAAAACTACCTGCTCAGAGGAATGACACGCATGTCTGACCATCAGCCTCAGCATGAAAGCTCACTCACCTCAAACCAGGAACTTCTGAAGGAACACCACCAGGGCCCCACCAGGCGTCGGGATGAGACGACAGAGGCCCCGCTTGCAAAGCTGGGGTCTTCTCGTATTAAAGGGGGCCTGGGCTGGATGGCTCAGGTGCCAGGTCAGTCAAACAAGGCAGTAGGTTCTCATTAATGTCTGTTTTATACTAACACCATATTGTAAAGCAAGTGTACTCCAATAAAACTAAAACAAGAGAAGTGTCAATAAGAACAAATAATTATATGGCATTAAAAAAAATCAATCGAGGCAGTTTTGTTCATATCACACGCCGGCAGCCGACACAGAGCTAAGTGGAGAAAAATCTGTTAAGAAGTATTTGCTGAACAATCCAACGTGTTTATTCAATAACAGACATTCATTAAACACCACTGGGCCAGCATCGTAGAGGTTAGAGTCTTAGAGGGCAGGGATCGACAGGCCGCTTTGAGGAGCTCCCGGACGATGGACCTGACAGCAAAGAGCAGCCTCCCCGCCATGTCTCTGCCTCTTCTTTTCCTTACCCCTCCCTCATATCCCTCCTTCCCTCCTTCCCTCCCTCCCTCCCTCCTTCCTTCCGACAACCCCTTTCCAAGCCCTGCAGGTCAGACTCTGGCTGACCTATTCTCAGTTCAGGAATCACAGGGACGGTAAAGACAAACCACACAGGCAACAGCTGTTGATGCAACTGGAAAAAAAAGCCTTTCTTTTCTTCTCCTTTCTTTAAAATCAGTTACAACTTATAAAGCAGATGTCACATGACAGAAATTTTTCTGACCACTGTAGCTGGTTGGAATGCACAAGTATCTAAAAATGAAACTACTTTCATTGAAAAAGCTGAAAAGCACAGGTGCAGTAGTAAATAGGAGGAATTACCGGTGCAGATGTAAGCCTGGTGGGCTGGCTGGCTTTTTAATGTGATCATGTGCTTTGCATCAAGGTAGACAAAGTTCATGGCAAAACCCGTCTTCCTGCAGCTCTTGCCTACGAGCCTCTAGGATTTCACAGCAGGAGAGCAAAGCACAGGGACCTTCAGAAGATCAGCCCACCTGCAGACTGGGAGCCCCAGGGCGCCCATGGTTCTGAGCTGCCGGGGGCAAAGAGGAACAGGTGATTGATGTCTTAGGAAGTCTTCACTGTGTGCACCTACGCAGAGGCTCACCTGTAGCTCCCCCACCTGAGCGACCCTGCTCTTGGACACAGGCCTGGGGCTGGGTGCCTGTGGTCGGGGCTTCGTCATCAACAAAGAGCCCCTCAGTGACACTCTGGTGGTGCTGGGATGGTCAGGAGAAGGCATCTTGGTGCAGGCTGGCCACTCTGACCACCCTGGATAGAGTCCTTCCACTGGGGACTCTGGCAAAGACCCACCAGGTCTGCGGTAAATGATGTTCAGTTACTTTAAGGTCAACTTGGTCCCAGTCACAACAAGGCAACATAAACTTCCCAGGCAGAGCTCTCTGGCACTGTCGGCCTCCTCGTGCCAAGCTGCCGGATGTTTCCAAGAAAACCAAGTGGCAGCTGGAAGTAGGGCCTGTGGGTGCTGACCTGCCTGAAGTGCATCAACTGATTGCCTCCCTCCCTGGCTGCGGCTCCTCCTCCAAGAGCAAGTGAGGCCTCCGGAGGGAGCTGGAGGTGGGGCCGGCGCTGCCCCTGCCCCGCTTCAGTCTGGCCTCATCCACAGGCTCGGCTCTAACAGCCGCTGCTCGGGTGCCCTGCCGTGGTCCGGGGATTCCTCCCCACACAGGGCTCTGTGGGTGGCGTGTACAGAAGATCACACTCCCCTCCATTGTCCAGAGTGCGCTCACTCTAGGAAAATTCTTACCAGTAATCCCTCCACACGACTTCTAAGGTGGCCCGTGGGGGGCTGGGGGCTGAGCCCAAAGCCTTCTACCTACCTCGGCCTCCTGGCATGGCCACCCACCCAGACCTTCATTCTGGCCATCCCTGAGCGGTCGGGCTTTCTGGTCAACCCCTGAGGAGCTGCTCTCGTCCGGTTCTCCCCAGCCTGCAGCAGCCCCTCTCTTCCTCCTGACTCTCGAACCTCAGGCCCCTTGGCCTTGGTGCTCTCCGAGGAAGCAGAGCTTAGACTTCTGGACGAGCAGACGAAGGAGGCTCACCCTCACCCTCACCCTCCTCTGAGGCAGCGTCTCCACGGCGTGTCTGTGGCCTGTTGCGTCAGATTCTCCTACCTGTGCATTCGTTATGATGCTCATTCCTGGGCCCCACCCAGGCTTTGGAAGGCAAAATCTCTATTTTAACGCCCTGGCTAATTGCCGTGTATGTTACAAGCTGAACGTAAGTGCTCTAAGTTCTTATTTTCTCTTCAAAACATCCCTTGCCCCCTGCCCCTGGCCCAACTGGAGGGGGAAAAATGCACTTAGGACACAGAGCACTGGGGACTTTCAGCCTGTAGTGGCCAGGAGAGGCCTTTGACTTGCTTTAATTATTGGCACCCTGTAGCCTTGGGTCAGACACGTACAAATATAGCGGCATCAAGCCAGGCCCCTCATCTGGTGGTGGCTTTGCAGAGGGGAAATCAGTCTAGCTTTAAGCTACGCAGTTCACCTTTGAGGGAAACCTTTGTGTGCAGCCTTTATTACCCAGGGGTCAGTCGCGCTCCAGGGGTTGCTGTTTGGTATAATATTTATCCACAGACCCTGGGCTATTGTTTTGTCAAAGCCCATTTCTCTCCAGAACCCTCTGATTGTCTTCCAGCTACTGCGACCAGCGGAATTATGATGCATTTACATGCCTCGTCATTGATGTAAACAACACACCCGGAGGTTAAAAGGTAGCTGGGATAACAGAGCGACATCTCGGAGACATTTCTCCTGCTCTGCGCCGCACTGCTGGGTACGTCACGTGGCTGCTGTGAGCATTTCTCTACGGGGGCAAGATTTTTTACTGTCCATAAATCCTGAAGAGCCAAACTGCAATTGTCCTTGTTGGAAGGAAATAATCTCTTGATGAAATCCTGTAGTCTCTGAAGATACTACTTATTCCCAGAAGAGGAAGAGCGAGCTGTGGGCAGGATGGGGATAGTCTGGGAGGGCTGCCTTTCTCTTAGGGGCGGCTCTCTTAAGCTCCCCTGCACCACACAGGAGTCAGGTGGAAGTGGGGAAACCCTGGGAGGCTCACAGACCGAGTGATGGGCAGGGAGGGGCTTCATCTCTGTCTCTTGTGTTCCTGCGGAGGTGGAAGGGCAGAGCCTTCAGGCACTGGGTGAGTGGAAACCCTGCCAGGACAGGCTTCGTTTCTGGTAAGGCGGCAGCCCTTTGGTGAGGCCGATGGGCTCTGGGATAGAGCTCGCAGCTGCTGACTTGCCACCAGCCCCGTCTCTGTCCCAGGTGAACACCCAGCAGACCAGGGATCTTCCACTGATGCCCGATTTGGCCCTGCCTTTTGAGGCCCTTCCTAATCCAAACTCTTCTTTCTTTCTCTCAGAACCTGATGAGAAGAGCTGAGGGCTAATTAATGGGTTGGAACTGAGTTATCAACGGGCAGACATTCTGCTTTATAAGTGTGTGTTAGACAGATGTCATTGCTGAATGTTCAGGGCATGTGTCATCTCATTATCCTCCTTTCCTCCCCCTCCACCATCCTGTCCCCATCTTCTAAGGACGAAAACATCTTCAAAACCAGAATTTCTTTCTGTTGTTATTTTAACTGATTTCGGTCCTTTTTCTGTGACTGAGGCATATTATTGAGAATGGACCACGTGGAGTTCTGTGGCTTTTTCAGGTCGCCTGGGGGTAGCAGGAGGATTGGTACCTCTCTCAGCCCCTGAGATGTGGTTCCCCCTCTACCTGAGACCTGAGCCACGGGTGTGTTTTCACCATAATTTCCAGATACTTAAAAGTGTCCTGAAGAACAAAGGCTGATTAGAAGCTGGGCCACTGGATCTCAAACGATAACAGCTATAACACATACGGTGCACAATGGTGCCAGACACTGTTCTGAGTCCTCTACGTACATAACTCCTTCTAGCCTCACAGAAGACCTATGAGGCAACTGCTTCCATTACTGGCATCCCCATTTGAGGAACCTGAGGCACAGAGAGGTCAGGTAATTTGTATAAGGTCACACAGCTAGGAAGGGACAGACATGGGATTTAAAAAGAGCCTCAGAGTCTGTGTTTTTACCCTACATTCTACAGTCTCCAAACACATCATGAAAACTGCATGAGGTCAAGACGGCAGGTCTGGGCTTGCGTGCGGCTCACAATTGGTGTAGCAAAGAGCAAAGCAAGTCTGCTTGGTGCCCTGTGAGTTTACCCAACCAAGGACATCAAAAACCATTCCTGTACACTGCAGGAAACACAGCAGCAAACACAGCAGCAAGTTTAATCCAGCCTCATGGAGAACAGCTTTCTAAAGAAATAATAATCTTGCTGAACAGACAGGAAGCTTGGCATCAGATGAGAATGGTCCAGTTCAAGACCATTTCCCTGTCCCATCAGTGCAGACCTCCCCTGAGGACAAAGCTGCTCCTTGGGACCTGCAGTCTGGCTGGCTTTAGACCCTGCAGGCTTCTGGCCATGATGAGCTGGAGTCCATGCGCAGCGCCCTGGAGGAGTGGCTAGAGGGCGCCCTAGAGTAGGGTGAGGGGCAGAGGAGCTCTGGTGCGGGGAGAGCGGGCAGGGTCTGGAAGAGGAGAGGGTGTAAGAGCCGATCCCTCCAGCCCAGGAGCACAGACAGGGCAGGCTCAGCCGCAGCCAGCTTGTCTCTGGAGCTAGCCTGACCCCTGGAGACTCTCAAGCCTGCATCTCCTTGGTGCCCAGCCCTGACCTCACCTGTGGGGCCCAAAATAAGCACGTTGGCTGTTCTGGGGGCTCAACAGAGGCATCACGGGCTTATCTTCACTTCTGACCATCACCGTGATTTTAAATTGTAATACTATCATTGGCGTTGATCTACTCCTGAATACGAGAAAACAAACAAAAAACCTCCTGTAAGAAACAACGGAAGAGTTACATGATTGCTGCTGTTGTTTTGTCTTTTCTTTCTTTCTTGGCTACTCTGTCGGAAGTGGGATGTATCAATGCATCAGATACTGAGTCCTCCATTTCTGACACAACCTGCCAGCTTCTGGGGAATAAATCAAGTGGTGAGAGACTTGGACTCAAGAACATTCAAACAATCTGTTTATTTATAATTTTGCTTTCAGAATTAATAATTTCACATAAAATTCTCCCACATAAGGAAGCAGCCCAGGGTGACGTGGTCCTTTCTGAAGCAGGTGACAGATGTCTCAAGCTCCCTCTGCTCCCGGCCCCCGATTAGATTCACTTTGTCTGACATCTGGGCAGATGTTTGGGAGGGAAAGGTTAAGATGCTTCTGATATTTTCCAGGAGAAATTAATAGGAAGTCCATTTGCATTTATATGTCTTGTTATGACTGATTGTATCAATTAGGAGTTCTGAGAAACCACCAGGAGTGAGTGTGAGTGTGTGTGTGTGTGTGTGTGTGTATGGATGCAGCTAGAAATGTAGATATAGACATAGAGAGAAATATAAATGTAGGTGACGCAGTTAGAGGTGATGTAGATAGAGGTGTTATAGATTTTTCAGAAATTAAAGCATTGTGGGGCTGGCGAGACCTAAATCTATGTAGGCTGGAGACTCAGGCAGGAGTAATGCTGCAGGCTTGATGCAGAATTCCTTCTGAAGGAAACCTCCACTTTTTCTCTAACGCCTTCACCTGATTGGATGAGGCACACACACTATGGAAGATGATCTGCTTTACTTAAAGTCAACGAGGGAAGCGTTGACCAGGGTCCACAAAATGCCCGGCCAAGTTGACAACGAAGTCTGACAGTCACCCTACTCAAGTGTTTACGGTCCAATGTGAGAATAGATGCACTCCTGTTTTCTTCTCTGCAGAGTTAGAAACAGGTTAAAGGTGTCCCCGCAGACACTGGATCCTTCCGGAGGGAGCGTGGAGCAGGCGTGCTGCACATTCATGCAGGGCCCCAACTTCATCCTGGAGACCCTCACTTCTCTGTTTTCATAGCCAGACAAGGGGGGTCCACCAGACCCCCATTAGGCAGACAACAGAAGTCATTCCCTACGAGTGACCCTGGGACCCACACAGGCAGGGATCCCTGTGTCTGTGGGGGGCAGATCTGAGCCACAGGTGCGACTGATCCGGGAGGGCTCGACCCTCACAGCACAGCCCCTCCCGTCTCTCAGCACAAAGCCAGCCTCGGGACCATGGCCGGGGCTGCTGTCACCTCCCAGATGCTCCTGCCTTCAGCCAAGTCAGCCAGGCCCTGTTCTGAACTTCACGGCCACTTCTCAAGGGCAGGGGTTTCCCTAGCCTAGTGGAAAGAACCTAAGAGGCAGCGGAGAAGACCCAGGTCTGTGTCGCAGCCCCACTGGACTGCTACCTGGGTGTCATTTCAATTCTCTTAACATCAGTGTCCTGTTTGAATTCAGAATCAGTAGTCCTAGCCAGCCTTCCTGGCAGGTGAGGACATGTAGGTGTGTGAATCAACTGGAGATTCTACCCCACAGCAGTGTATAGCCCCTGATGATGGGATGCTTCCCCACCCCGCCCTCCTTCACACCACCTCACAGCCGGGGGCCACGGACGCAGCCCCACCCGCTCCCACCTCTGCCAGGAGTCGCAAATGTGCAGGTGGTGGGAGCATGGAGGGTGCACAGGGCGGCCGCTGCACAGCAGCTTCTTCTGACGCGGCTTCTGGAGCTTTGTCCGTGCAGCACCCACGGCCCGCGGCCAAGGCCTTCAGGCTCACCTGTGGCTGGGGAACATCAGACCATCCCTCAACTGCAGGAGTCCCCACAGCAGAAGGGGCTCCGAGGTTTGGCTGTCAATGTTTCCACACTTCAGAACAGCCATGGCCAAGGTCTAGTCTGGTGGCCCCCACCCACCTTCTACCCTCGTTTCTCGATGAATTTCATTCCTGACTCACTGTTGCTCTCTCCCGTTACCCCCATCTTAACCCGTGGTCGTTTCAATTTCCACCTAAGTGACCCACTCAACACACAGGTTTCCTGGGCTTCTTTAGTCCAGAATCTTCTCTCCTGTCCCACTGTGGCTGCTCTTTTCGACGTTCACATGCTTGGCCCTGTCAATGCCAGGAACCACAGCTCACTTACAATCACGACGCCCAGGGTGCTTATCCCTGAATGCCACCTTCTTTGCAGCCGGATCCTCTGACACACGGTACCAGCCGCCCACAGCCCACGCTAATACTCCAGGGCCCCTTGCTCCTCCGCTTGTGTCCTCACCTCCCTGCCGTAAGGCTGACTCCAGCTACACCGCCACTGCAGTCACTCCTCTACAGGTGCCCTCCCTCCTATGCCCTCCTTTCGGCCAAGCCACCAACTGGATTCAACCCAACCCGTGCCTGCTGCTTGCTGCCCCTCTTCCTGAATGTGGTGGAGGAGACACCATGCTGGGTGGAATGTCCTCACCTCACATCCAGGATCCAGCCCTCACGTGAGCTGACCACTACCCAATGACCGTTCTGCACTCACTGTCTCCCTCTCCTTCGAAGCTCAGGCTGCAGCCTCGGTGCATTTGGTTCCTCTCCTGCCCTCAAACCCATGTCCACTCCATCAGCACGCACTCTCTGTGCTCCCAGCAGATGTGTCCGGGTCCCAGATCACTGGCTCCCGCTGCTGCTCTCACCTTGCTCCTGCATCACCACAGCTTCCTTCCACCCCTCCTTTGCTCTCCCGTCTGTGCTCACAGTAGAGGGCCTTCCTGTTGGTCAGGACAGGTCCCAGCACTGCTCAGTCAGAGCCCTCCCGTGGTGCCCATCTTCTCAGAATGAAGCCAAGGTCTTTCGGTTGGCTGCCCAGACCCCGCTCAGCCTGCCCCGTCCCTCCCTCCCTTACATTACCATGCCCCCTTCCACATGGCCTCCTCCCTACCCCTCTGGGTCGCCAGGCACCCACTTACCTTGGCCATGACCTTGCTGTGCACAGGTATGCCTGTGGCTCACCCCTCCTCCACACCTGCTTTGTTTTCCCCATAGCATTTACCATTGGATGTATCACAGCCTCTGTGTACTTTCTGCCTATTGTCTCTATGCACTGAGATGAAAGCTGTAAGCTCCAGTTGTTGTTGTTGGAAAATTTTTGTCTCAAAACATTATGCATTTATCACTGCTCAAGAGCGTATAGGTTAGCATATGGTCTCGTGACCTGGGCCAGTCTTCTGGTTGGATTCCTTCACGCCCCTCATGGAAGACAGGGGTGTTTAATGTTTTTCCTTCCTGGCTGTACCTGCAGCACCTTGGACAGCGCTGGGCACCAAGAAGGGGCCTGGTGAGTTCCTGTCAATCAAGGAAGCCTGGCTCAGATCTGTAACTGCAGGGTGAGCTTTCTTTTCACTGCAGCCCAATTTCGCATCCTCTCTAAATTTCGGGCAGCAGCTTCCTTTTGCCATCTCATCACTTAATGACACAAATCTAAGTGATCTGCAGCGCTAGGGACTCACTGCTCTTCTGTGCTTGGCAGAAGGTAATGATCATGGTCACTACACCAGTTTGGGGCTGAAAGTCACAGGGCAACTCAAGAAGCATCTAGATGATAATTTAGAACCTCTTCACCTAACATTTGGACACATTTTTATGGCAGGGAATATCTGAAGAGATTTTCACTTTCTGAGTTTAAAGAGAAATTTGCGGTTATTTTCAATGTCATCTTATTAAAATAGAAGCTGAAAATGCTTTGAACCAATGCCAAACACAGCGAGCTTCTCATTTACTCAGGCCTTTTTTTCCAGCGTGAGCCAATAGTTTCTCTTCTCCCCTTTGCCAAGTTAGGGGATAATCGTCCTCCTTCCAAACTTGTTTATCTCAGTCCACAGCGGCTTACAGCTCAGTGTCAGGGAGACAACCCTGCCCTTGGAAGTGTTTCAGCACAGAATGGAGGATGACAGCCAGCGAATACCCTACATGTGCCTTTCCCCACCCCATCCCACCCTCTCTGTAGGAATGAGAGGTGAGGTCCCACGCCAGGGAGGGGCGATCTGTGATTCACAAACATGATTTCCACCCTGAACTCTAGCTCCCACCTGAGGGCACATCACCGGAACTCTCTTCTCCATCCCCATCCAGACTCATTAAGGTTTTCTCTGGGACCATGGACCAGCCATTTCCTCATTCTAGGTTTTAGAATTATCACCCCAAAGTGGCTAGCTCAAAACTGGGATTTGGGGGTTAGCAGATGCAAACTATTATATGTAGAACAGATAAACAACAAGGTCCTACTCTATAGCACAAGGAGCTATATTTAATATCCTGTGATAAACCATAACGGAAAGGAGTATAAAAAAGAATGTATATAACTGAACCACTTTGTTGTAAGCAGACATTAACACAACATTATAAATCAACTATACTTCAATAAAAAAGAAAGGGAAAAAATAAATACAATTGGCTTTATATTTTTTAAAATGGAAAATGCGCTGTGCCATTGAGTCCCAGTGTTTGATAACCCCTTCCCTCTCTAAACTGTTGTTGAACTGTTTTCATTACACCAAGATTTTGATGAGTGGGAATTTGATAAAGGCCAACACAGAGGAGACATCTCGAGGGACAAAGACCCCAGGAACACTGACCAACCAGATCCGAAAGGCCGGAAACCAGCCCCACAAACCCTGCGGGGCTAAATTTACTGGGCGCCACTAAAATGTTAAACCAGGGGTGCGTTAACACGACATCGTTTTTGTGTTCCTTCGGTGGGGAGGCTTTCTAAAAACATACAAGTTCAACCGAAATGCAAGACTAACATCTCCCACCAGCGAAAATGCTGCTCTGATGGGCTCGTATTTCTGTGTTCATAACATCGGTTGTCTGCACCCTGACTTGTTACCGATTCTCCTCCAACTTGAAGCTCCGAGTGAGGGATGCAGCCCCCACGAAGCACCACGTGGGCCTCAGTTATCCTGGCACTGCCCTTGCTGTCGGTTTGATGCTAGACCCAGAACAAATGGTGATTATCACGGATGACGGCACTGTGGAGATGCTGTCACACACATGCTTTTAGAGGAAGCACAGCGCGCTCACATCTACATAAGGGGATGCCCCGGAACTACCCTGAAGCACACAGCAGCTCATTGTAATCGCAAGGTTTAGCGTGGAATCCTGATGCCTCTTGAGGCCAATCTGATTGTTCCAGATTCGGGTTTCCAAATGACTATCACAGGTTCAGGAGAGGGAACATGTTTTATTTTGTAAAGAGATATTGGGCAAACAGAGCCTTTCCTTTTACTAATTGTTTGTCAAGCATCTGGAAATCAGTCAAGCATTTACATCACGTCTCTATCATTTTGTAAAGAGATTCTCTGATTCTTGATATCCAGCTCTACTCAGGCAGGCCCGCCGCTTACAAGTGAACGTTTAGGTGAAGAAAGACGAGGGAATATCCTGGCAGAAGAATCTGACAAAATCATTAGTTGTTGCATAGAGATGTAAGGGGATAGGACCAGAAATGTGCTCACGTGAAACTGTATTTTAACAACAGAGAAAAGAACAGGAAAGATAGCCTTTTCTACAGAAGCTTTAAAAATCAATTACTGCAGATTTTCGGGGGGGAAATGTGTCTACTCAGCACAGCTGTTTTCTTTCTCCACATTAACAAGAAATATTCGGCTGATCGTCTGGCTCTGCAGCTCACGATCAAACACGCCGCAGCTCTGAGGGATGCCTTGTTTGCCCCAAAAGGGAGAGAGCAGTGGGCTATCCCTCCCCCGCTTACATTTGGGGTTCAATATTCCATTCTTTGGATCACAGGCTTTGTCTCCCAGGCTATCGCTTAGTCTCAACAGCATAAGATGTTCGAGTGCTGTGGATGTGGGCAGGGGAAGGCCCAGAGGAGAATGTGCTAAGCCATCTCTGTGCCCCTTGTTAGCGTGGCTTCCTCTCCTGTCATCGCTTATCTGTGGCCGTGGGGAAAGAATAAAGACTGTGGCCCTTTAGAGCAGAGCACCTCATTCGCCCGGCCTTGCCATCCCCGTGCACCCAACATTAGGTGCGCTGTGTTCCTGACCGAAGCCGGGTTGTGCCCAGCGAAGACCGGGCTCCCCAACGTAAAGGGAGCAAAACATTTGGTAAACCTTCATAGGTGCCACAAGGGGGCTCCACACCTGAGGGCTCTCTTCATGCTTTGTATTCTCCTTTCCAGAAACTATGATTCCAAGTCTCATAATAGAGCCGTTTCAGTGAGTTCCCACTGAGTGGAAAATTTCAGACAAGTAAAATGAGAGGCGCCCTCCTTCACTTCAGAAGCATGACTGTCTGAGTCACCTGCATAAGCACCCCTCAGTTTTTAACTCTCTCTTAACTAAAGAGATTCACAGGAGTGAAAGGGCAGCCCACGGGGCAGCTGGCCAAGGTGGCCTGTCCCCGTTTCTCTCCGAGCGGTTTGTCGTGTCTCAGCGGTTTTCCCTCTCGAAGGCAGTCGATTATCTCCTCACATGGTCTGCAGGCTGACTGGATTTTCTTCTGAAGCTGAGAAGGAAAAGCACTTGGTGAAATTTCTGAAAGCAGATAATGTCCCTTCCGTTAAGTCGTGATTGCAGTATCGGTGCTCAGAAAAAGTGTCAACGTATCACAGTGACAGCAGCGCTACTACATCGCCGAAAAATAGTCCGTGGCTCCTCTGAAGGTTATGGTGGAAAAGATTTCAGGCTTAGGTACCCTGAGCAGTGCTGTGCTTTCATGCCCTCCCACTGCCACGGGTACCCTGGATGCAGCAGCCCACTCCCATCACACTGAGTCTGAAGGCGTGGGTGTGTGTACCCAAGTATGTTGTATCTCTGTGAATGTATGTTTATGCCTGTGGGTCTGTGTGTGCACGTGTGTCCTTATATGCATGCATGCATGTGTACCTGCATGTGTGTGTGTGCACTTTTGTGTCTCTGTGAGCAGTGTGTATGTGTATGCATGTGTGTGTACAAGTGTGTACATGTGTTCTGGTGGGGAAGGGCTGTAGGTCGATGGTCTAAGGGTATAGAGAACCAGAGAAAGAGCTTCCAAGCACCTTGATGACAAGAGATGTACCTTGTTCAACGTGAACCTCAAACACTGACCCACAGTGAGTTGAAAAGTGAGTAAATGAGTGAATATGTGGATGAGAGAGCAGTTAATAGAGTCAGACAAGACCCTGCACCAAAGACTGACGCCACATCTCATCCTTTCATCAGGCGTGAGAGACACCTGTCCCCACTGCAACTTCAGCTCTCCCAGCCCGTCTGATACCCTGGAATGAGAGCCACCACCCCGACACCCCTAGGAGTCCCACTTAGAAAGCCCCACATCTGAGCTAACTACATTTTGAATCAAAAGCAGATACCTGTTCATGAAAGCCAGGCCATCTTCCAGTCTCCCTCACGGCTGGAGAGAAAGTAACAAGCAGAATTGCTCAAGAACAACAAGAGACATTAAAAGATTAAACCAAAAACAACTTTGGCAGAAGTGTCTGCTTAATTAAAACTAAATTCTAGCACCGGTAAAATATGTGTATCCCATTTAAAACAAACCCAACGTAAAATACTCCTAATTCACATAAACAATGAATTAGTAAGCAGTCGTTTGCCTCATACAATTTTTCTTGTCTTTGCAAAACTTTCATGCATTCGTTTAACAAACATTCCTGAACACACACTGGGGTTGTAACAATAAATAAGACGGGCACAACGCCTGTCCTTAAGGAGCTCTTGCCAGAGAGGGAGAGGCAGACATGCAAATAAGCAGTGGTAATAGTGTGTGACAAAGCACCCCATGAGAGCTCAACAGTAAGCATGGCTTTGGATTCAAAGTAAAAGCAGGATCCCAAAGGATCAGGGGAAGATCAGCGTGATGGGTGTCAAGGGAAAGAGCATGTCACGGGGGCAGAGATGATAGGTGGTATTCAGAAGAGGGAGCTGTAAGTGTCCAAGGCAGATGTATTTGTCAGCATACGTGAGGTTAGGCCACAGTAACAAACATCTCCCATAGCTCAGGAGTTTGCAAGGAAAGTTGAATTCCTTGCTCATGCGAAGTCTGATGTGGTTCTGGGAACTCTCCAGGGCAACTTCCCTTCAAGTGGAGACTCAGCAATCAGAGATAAAGGCCAGACCCAGAAGCTGCACCACCTGGACGCTCCATCTGTTAGTGTGTCTCACGTTGAAGATTAAAAACTTGGCCTGGTGGTGATGCATAACAGTTCTGCCCCCAACTAGTCGTGCAGCCCACCTAACTTTGAGCAGTCATGGAAGGATGCTCCTTGTGTTTATTGGGAAGGAGAAAAGGACTGGGCATGGGTGAAGAGCAGGAATGCCTATCCCAGCAAGAAACACAGAGGCACAAACCACCCTGTAGAGCCCAGGACCTATGAGTAAGTAGTGCTGCTGTCTAGAGGATTTGTGGTGGAGAGATGTGACTGTTTGTGAGGCTGAGGACTCAGCACTTCCTAGGGGTTCTGGCTTGCCATGCCAAGGACCCCTGCCCCATTATCTGTACAGGACCATCCTAAACTGTCTCACGGTGCACATAAGACCTGGCCAGTGCTCAGGTCTGGAGGCAGGATGGGAATTACCTCTTGCCGAAATTAAGGTTCATCGACATTTGAGAGGAAAAAAACATATTAAGTTATGTAGAAAATATTCCGGCTTCTTCCATCTCAACTTTATGTGTTCAGTAATATTCAGACAAGAAGTGGTTCATGGACATTTGGTTCAGCTCCAAAGATGTTCCTGTAGGTAAGAAACGGAATGCTTGAAGGAGGTTCTGCTGTCAAAAGGCAATTATTCGTTAAGAGAGAGATTTCAGAGGTCATTGCGTTCCACAATCCCACCTCCAAGCTCCCACAGATGAAGCTGGGAGGAGCTTGGCTCCTGAGAACCGCCTCGGCTCTAAACTGACACACCCCGCAGCCAAGGGGTCCCTCGGGAGCAACCACTTTGGATACAGAGCCGTGGTTACTGTTGAGTCTCGATTTGCCACGGGAGGCAGAGCTGTCCTGTCTGCGGGACCCTAGCAGCGTTGGGGGTGAAGTGGGGGTGCCGTCCATTGGAAAGCACGGCAGCTATGTCTGGGGCCCCAAAGGGAATGACATCACAGCATCCTAGACGCAAGATCAACTGCACCCTTGATGTTCACCGGCTCTGGTGCCATCGTATAGGGAATCCCCTGCATTGCTAATTCCCAGATTGTGAATGCCCTGGGGTAGTGGTCTTGAGAGTTTTAATGGCAGTGCTTATTCTCAATTTTTTGCCACATGAATCAACTGAGCATCTTTCAAACTGAGGATTTAATTGGTGAAGATTTGTACCAGGCATCATTTTAAGCCCTTTGACAGATGCTGTGGCTTACACCTTACTCTTACAGGGAAGGGAGGTTCATTCCTGTATTCACTCATTCAAAATGTTTTTGAGCCCCTGGACTCCGATCCAGACAGGAAGACATCGTGGAACATTCACTTTGCACCTCCAGTGTCCAATTTGTCTAGTGGGGTCCCAGCCGACCTCTGTCCCCAGCGTGAGGACAGGCGTTGGCTTTTCTCCACCCGTTCACTTTGCCTCTCCTTCTGCCTCACCGAGTTCCCCAGCCCTGGATCCTCTCCTCTCTTGGGGCCCAAGTTTTCAGTCTCTTTTCTTCTCCAACCACATTTCAGGACACTACACATGGTCTCTCCCGGCCAGAGCTTTCTCACAGGGTGTTTCTCAAATCCATCCACCTTCTGCCATCTATTCCCTTTTGATGTGTCTTTCCCCGAATGACCTCACCTACATGCCACTGAATCCCCAAAATAGAGCTGGTCCTGACGTGTCCCCAGAACTCCAGGCTCTCTGAAGTCCAGCTGCACAGCTGACACCTCCAGATAATGTCCAGAGCACATTATTTTCTTCCCAGACCCCTAAACATCTGTTTCCTCCTGAATTCCTACTTAGCTCGAGATGCCACAGCTTCCCAAATGCCCACTCTAGACATTTCGGCACCGTCTTCTCTACACATGCGCCCACCTCTAGTGCATCTAATTGGTCTCTGGGTCCTGCACTGTCCATCAAAATCTCTTCCGTCCTCTCCATCTCACTGCCTGTAAGTCCAAGTCAGAGACAACAGCCAAATCCTCCCAGGTCTCCCCTCTGTGGGCTTCTCTCTGCATATCATCTTCCACATGACTTCTAGACTAGAGTCACTTCTATGAAACCAACACTTGGGGTCATGTCCCAGCTTAACAGTGTCTAATGCTTTCCTGGTAGCTTTGACATTGCCTGTGCATCCGTCCCCTGTCCCAACTCCCCTCCTGGGTCCCTCCCGGTCCTCCCCACCATGTGCTCTGTACTGAACAGCTGTGAGTTTCTCTCTTCTGCCAGCCACGTGCCCCTCATCCAAAATCCACCAGTCTGATTCCTTCCTCAAGATCTAGGTCAGATATACCTTTCTGGTGATGTCTGTCTGAACACCCCAAACAGGGGCTGCCAACGCCCCTGATGCGTCTCAGAATAGCAGAACGTGCATGGTAGACACTCCTTCTTCCTATTGCTGTGACCAGCATCATTATTAGATGTGTTTAGTCAAGAGACATTGGTTGGCACCTATTATGTGCCAGACACTGCGCCACATGCAGGGACCTGAAGGTGAGTCAGACGTGGCCCCGCTCGTGAGAACTGACTGCAGGAACATGTTCTAACAGCACGGGTCCTCCAATCTCACTTTTCTAGACGCCGAGTCTGTGAGCCGGAATCTGCTTTCTGAACACACTTAACCATAGAACACGGTTTGTAACACTCCCCAGGTGTCCCTCTCTCTCTGGACAATAGCCGCCGGGGCAGCTCACCACCAGCGCCACCGCGCCCTGCGTGTCTTCCTAGGGGAAGTCAGGGGCCTCGTGGTGACTGTCGCTGCTTCCCTCCCTCCCCCACCCCGTGCATGGGGTTCCTGAGACTTTTCCTTTTGGGCTCTGCAGAAGTCGGGGGAGAAACGTTTTCTTTACGAAGTTGACATGTTTTGTTTTGTTTTTTTCGGTACGCGGGCCTCTCACTGTTGTGGCCTCTCCCGTTGCGGAGCACAGGCTCCGGACGCGCAGGCTCAGCGGCCATGGCTCACAGGTCCAGCCGCTCCGCGGCATGTGGGATCTTCCCGGACCGGGGCACGAACCCGCATCCCCTGCAGCGGCAGGCGGACTCTCAACCACTGCGCCACCAGGGAAGCCCCTAGAATGATAATTTTTTTCTAAAGTAAGCTGTCTCATTTACTCTAACATTTCTCCTCCCCCTGAGCAGTTAGCTGTGCATGGTGCTACGTACCTTACAACAGGACTTTGAGAGAATTTGTCACTTAGGACGGCTGTGTGTGTGTTGGGGGGAGAGGCTGAGGTCATGAGAGCACCCCTCATGACATCTACGATGACAGGGTTCTAGAGTTCTCTCTTTGGTGTGAAGCAGGAGGGTTGCAGTGTAATTAGGCCACCGTCAAGCATTTAGCAACCTTGAGAAAAGCAAAATGTCCAATTAAGTAGGCAAATTAGGTCTTCTGCTTTGCCAGGTAATTGTAATATTTGAAAAATAAAAACAGAAACCCTTTTTATAAAAACAGCATGAACTAGAGGCAGAAACATGGAGCTTGAGCGTTTGGAATTAGAGTGAGTGGTTTCCAAACTAGCTGCTTCACTTAACAGAGTGACTTAATTGAGTGAGCCCCAACTTCATCATTTAAAAATTGCCATAGGCAAAACTCTAATTCGAAAAGATGCGTGCACCCCTATATTCACAGCAGCCAGGACATGGAAACAACCTAACTGTCCATCGACAGAGGAATGAACAAAGAAGATGTGCTACTTATATACAATGGAATACTACTCAGCCATAAAAAAGAATGAAATAATGCCGTCTGCAGCAACACGGATGGACCTAGGGCTGATCATACTCAGTGAAGTAAGTCAGCCAGAGAAAGACAGATATCATACGATATCACTTATATGTGGAATCTAAAATATAACACAAATAAACTTATCTACAAAACAGAAACAGACTCACAGACGTAGACAGCCGACTGTGGTTGCCAAGGGGGAGGGGGTGGGGAAGGGAAGGATTGGGAGTTAGGGATTAGCAGATGCAAACTATTACATATAGATGGATAAACAACAAGGTCTTACTGTATAGCACAGGGAACTATATTCAGTATCCTGGGATAAACCATAACGGAAAAGAATATGAAAATATATACATATATATGTATAGCATATGTGTTAATTTCTGCTGTACAGCAGTGATCCAATTATACATATATACATATATGTGTGTATAACTGTGTATGTATATATGTATATATATATGTATAACTGAATCACTTTGCCGTACAGCAGAAATTAATACATTATAAATCAACTACACATCAGTAAAAAAAATGTCATAGGATTGAAGATAGATCTCCTATCTTCTCTCTTAGGTGTTTAATCATCAAGAACAGAAATCTGGGGCTTCCCTGGTGGCGCAGTGGTTGAGAGTCCGCCTGCCGATTCAGGGGACGCGGGTTCGTGCCCCGGTCCGGGAAGATCCCACATGCCGCGGAGCGGCTGGGCCCGTGAGCCATGGCCGCTGAGCCTGCGCGTCCGGAGCCTGTGCTCGGCAACGGGAGAGGCCACAGCAGTGAGAGGCCAGCGTACCGCAGAAAAAAAAAAAAAAAGAACAGAAATGTGAAGTTGAGGAAGGAAACTCTCTGTCCAGGGTGCTGCCCGGCCTTTCCCTCCCAACCACGCCCTTCCGTGCGGCCTGCTGGGTGTGCGCATGCGCACCCCGCTTCCCTGGTCCTTCCCTTTGCAGACACTGCAGGGGTAGCTCAATCTTGCCGCGGCAGCAGGGTTTCCAAGCCTACTTTTATCCCTCCCCTTGGCAGAGGTGTGTTTCTTTTTCTTTAATAGCATTCAAGATCCCTAATTTTGAATAAATGGTATTCTGTATAGAAAAAGTGACAAGTGTGAGCGATGGGCCGAGTGAGCAGGTGTTCCTGTATGGGACTCAGGTGAGGTGGGTACCTCCTCATGTGCGGCCCCTCCCCCAGTCCTCTGTTCACCTGCGTGCTGTCATCCCAGCTCACATCTGTATAGACTCACTCCTATTATGTTTGGCCCCTGACTTTCTATCACATTCTCTAAGTGATGTAAAGAGAGCTACTGATTTTAGGTGATGACATTGTATCCCTTCCCTTTGCTAAACTTATTTCGTTTATTATAAATGCAAAGATAAAACAGCTGGTAAATATCGAATGTGCTAGGGAAAGACCAATAAAATGTGTCTCTCCCCACACAGCCAGTTAGGGTCCTGGGAATACTCACACAGCTTTCAGTATCAGTCATGGCTTATGTCTGCATATATAAGAGCACACACGCAAACAAACATGCCAGATTGTTCTACATAAAAAAAAAAAAATCAATGGTCAGATCCATCAAGGGTCCATCATGATCGGGGGCTGTTTTCTGAGTTTCCAATCACCTTCCAAGTCTCCTGGTACCTTCACACAGACCACAGCACTCTCCTTGTCCACTTAGGCTAATATATTTTCAGCCCAATTTCTATTTCTTGAATTCCAGTAAAATATTTTAACCATTACTCTATTAGGACCTTTATATATTTGTGCGTTTTTGTGACATTCTATTGATTCATAAACTTTTTATTAAATATATTAGCACTCAGGATACTGCGCACATCATAAAAGTATGGTGCGATGGACCTTCACAAGACCGACAATCTGTGTAACTTCAGCCAGGTCAAGAAACAGTCATCACCACATTACAGAAGCCCCCCTCCAACCCGGAGTCCATTTCCTATCCCCACACTCTCCCACCCTAGGGGAACTCAAATCCGCCCTGTGACAGCAGGGTCCGCCTGCTTAGTTTGGGGCTCTGTGCTGCTAGAATCACACACTGTGTGTGTGTGTGTGTGTGTGTGTGTGTGTGTATGTGTGTTTGTCTTACCATCAGAATTAAGTTTGTGATATTTGCCCATGCTACCCACACAGCTGCTAATTTTTCTGTTTTACTTGCCATACAGTATTCTGTTGTAATCCTTGCGACCACGGATGGGCATCTGGGTTGCCTTCAGTTCGGAGCTGTAGCCAATAATGCTGTCGTGAATACTACAACCCATACACTTTGTTAAACACGTGTATGCATTTGTGTTGGACTCTTTCCTGGAACTGGAATTGCTCAGGTATATGGGGTTTTCAGCATAGTAGGACCACCACACAAATTTCTAGAAGAGTCGTTCCAATTCACATTCCTCCCAGAAGCATACAAGGGTTCCAGTTGCTCTAGGTTTCCTCAGACCCTCCATATTATCTACTGTTATTTTAACAATAAATTTCCATTGAGCATGCAGTGGTACAATATTGTGTCTTAAGTTTATTGAAGTAAAATTTACACATTATAAAATACACTTATTCTAACTGAATAGTTGAATGAGTTTTGACAAATATACATTTTCATCGCCTTTAAAAGGCCCAAATGCTCCTTCTGGTCAAGTTTCCCATCCCTGTGCTGAGTCAGACCCTGACCCATCTCTGCCTCTATAGCTTGTTTCACTGTTCTAGAATTCCGTATTAATATAAGTGCATTTATGAAATATGTACTTTTTGTGTCTGGCTTCTTTCCACTGAAAGTCATGCTTTGAGATCCATGCACATTGTCGTGTGAATCAGCATTTCATTCACTTTTATCGCTGAATATTATTCCATTGTATTATGAATATTCTGAAAACTGTTTAACCTTTTTGTCCTTTTGGAAACATTGCGACTATTTCTGCTTTTATACTATTTTGAGCCAGGCTGACATGGACATTAATGAACAAATCTCATTTGAGCTCAAGAGTTCTTTTCTCTCAGATAAATTCCCAGGAGTGGGATTGCTGGGTCAAATGGTGAGTGTTTACTTAACTTCATAAGAAATTACCAAACTATTTTCCAAGCAGGCTGTAGAGGTTTTACTCTTCCAACCTCGGAAGTATAGATTTCCACTTCCTCCATGTTCTTACTTTACTTGGTATTGTCATTAAACACATTTTAATTAGCCTTTTTAGCAGATGGATAATGGTAGTTCACTGTGGGTTTTGTTTTTAGTGGACCTTTTTAAAGAGCAGTTTTAGATTCATAGCAAAAATTGAATGGAAAGTGTTTCTTGTGCTTTAAATTCGCATTTCTGATGACTGATGGTGTTATGTGTCGTCTATGTGTTGACTGGTCATCCAAATACCTTCTTTTGAGGAGTACCTGCGTCTGCCTATTTTTAATAAGCTTGCTACGGACTGAATATTTGTTTCTCCCCAAAATTTGTATGTTGAAGTCTAAATCCCCATGTGACAGTGTTTGGAGGGGAGGCCTCAGGGACATGATGGGGTCATGAGTGGGGGGGGGGTCCTCGTGAGGGAGTTAGTGCCTTTATAAGGGGAGGATGGAACAAGAACTCTCTCTCTCGCTCTCTCTCTCTCTCTTTTTTTGCATTGGAGCTAAAATTGGTATGAAGCTGTATTTTCCAAAATGTGTTTTCCACAAACTGGCCCCAAGAGATGCCTTGAAGGAGAAAACAAAAGGTCTGTGGATGTCTGAATCTAGGAGGTACTTTATAGGATCTCCCTCTTAGGAATCCAAAATGCCTATTAGCTATGGAAGGTTTTTCCACAGAGAAAACTATGTATTTATTTTTTAACACAGAGTTTCCAAAACTTCAGCACCCAGCATCTGTGGTCCTTCCTCCTGGACTGCGATATCAGGCCCTCCTGGGGAAAACACACCAAGGTTGTCTAGGATTGAAGAGTGAGCCGCGTCAAGGGGAAACCCCAGCATGGGAGCGTGGCTGCCTGAGGGTCCACATCCTCAGCAAGTCCTCCTAACTCTGTGCGTCTAAGCTGGTGGCAGGTAACCAAGGAGGCCCTCACGTCCCTCTCATCTGGATGTCTGCGGGTATCTTTACAGCCGTCCACACCCCCTCCAGCCCCCTTACTGGCACCCCTTTCACTGCAACCCCTGGACGATTGAGGGGGCCTCCCAGTGGGGGCTGGTGAACAGAGGAAGTCCAGGTGGATCTCGGATGGCAGCACTGATGTCCCCCGTTTATCATCCTCCCTTTGCAATGGCCTCGCCCTCCCACGGTGTGGGAACTGGGCTCTAACTCTGTTTCCATTTACGCTCGTGCTCTGCTCCGGTGGTTTTATCCTCTGGCTCCCCGTCAGCGTGACCCAGGCAGCTACTGACCTGCGTTTCCACCAAGCGCCATGGAACCCTCATCTCAGGCTCCTATTTTGCTCCTCAACAAACATGCAGTAAGATTCCCAAGAAACTTCAGAGTCGCAAATGTCCATGTGCAGCAAGGCCTTCCATGGCCATGCGGGAGCTGGCCTGAGCCGAGGTGGACTGGATGCAGGGGTCGTCCAGGCTCGGGAAGGCCCCCTGATCCCCGTGGAACTTCCACAGCCTCTGCGACCGCAGTGAGGCTGCGACGCTCCAAGGCCCGCCCTCCTGGAAGGGGATGTGTGGCCAGAGGCCTTGGGAGACAGGA